>NC_134934.1:8500303-8803333 GCF_051020765.1 Lasioglossum baleicum
TTCAAGTACCGTTCACATTCTCTCCGCGAGTTTTACAACATCGTTAAACGTTAAATTTCTAAACGCAATTTCCCGAGGAGCATCATTAAAAGTCCCGGGGCAGGAACAATGATTATTTAAAGTAATAATGTTCATTTGAGAAAGTCGGGAGGGCGAAAGTTTCGTCGGGGCCGTGCTCTTATTTATATTACTCATCGTTTCGAAGGACACGCTCGTAATCGCAAACTCCGTTTCCATAAAAGTTCAAGGGAATCGTGTCCAATCTGTTGCAAAAGTCCCGCAAAGTTTAATTAAGTATGAAAAAGATCTCGTCCGACTCTATGAAAATTTCTCACGTAAAACTTCTTCCGCGGGGATTGTTATAAATGGTTCGCCCTATTGACACGAACTTCTCCAGAGAGTGAATTACGAAATCATTTTATTACCGACGGACATGGATCTGTTTTCCGATAGGAACTTTCGGAGAGAAAGCCAGACGCGGGGAAAACTTTTTTCCGGTCTTCGTTGCATTCCGCCTCGATGAGTTCCTTCACTTCCGCCGGAAGTGAGGGGATATAGGAACCATAGATCCATAAAGATCGCCGATCGATTCCGCCGCTTCGACGAGCTACCTATCGAGCAATTTTTACGACCGCTCACGTCCGCGCGTTTACCACGAGAACCGATGTTTTATTCGCCGACATCACTCGGATTGTTCGCCGGGAAACCATAGCCGAGTTTTCAAAAATTCAAACGCTACGTTCACGTGATTTTAGCCGGAGGCCTCAATGAATTTTAATAGAGTGTTTATTCTTCGAACGCCTTCCGATTCGTTTTTATTCCGATTCTGTTCGAAAATGAAATTTCTTATCTTTAGCGTTCCTCATTTTGTTCTTCCTCGTAGACTTTCCTATTGTAATTTTCTAATTCTCTCCTGCTGGTTCTCTTTTATTGCAATTTCACGTTATCGAACTATTCTAGTTTGGTCTTTTTGTTTTGTTTCCCTATGTTTGTGCGTTGGTACGTGCACAATGAAAACATGTTGTTACCATGATGATATTATCGATGTTTATATTAACCAGAGTTGGGCATTAATAATTAAAATTTAATCAACGGGATTGACGATTAACTTCATCAATCGATTGAACCAGCCTCCGATTTTTCGATGATTTCTTGTTTCAATCAACGATTGACGATTAACTTCATCAATCGATTGAAACAATCGTCGATTTTTCAATGATTACCATTTTTTAATCGTACACATTAATCAATCAATCTTGATATAAGGGTTACATTTAACAAAATGATCTCTGTTATTAATGAAAGCAGAAATGGATAAGTTACAAAATTGAAAGATAAAGCGACTATGTTACGATTCGTAGCAATATTTTATTTCTCATCTTAAATGTATTACTAAAAATCATATTAAGAAAAGAAAAATTTTGATTTCGATGACTTCAAGCGTCGATCTGACTACATTGCTGTCTTACCAAGCGTGAACAAATAAAACACGAAGGAAATATTATTTTGATCCCCGAAGTCCACAGTGTCGAGATGCGAAACTCGCACACAAATAAAATGACTTCTACGTTTACAATTCCTACGGTCCCGTAAAATATTGTTTGACATAAACCGCGCAGCATGCAGCCGAGTTCCGGTCGCGGACAAAAATCATCTTCGGACTCGTCCCCGGTCGAGAACACTCGAATAAAGTCGTCCGGAAGCCCGTGAAATATTCATGCGTCGCTTCCGTCGAGGCGACCTGGAGGCGTCTTTGAGACAATATTCTTTATTTACTCGGAAATCGCGACCCGTGATGTGTGCTACGTTTCTCGTGGAGAACAGAGGAAAAAAGTCGAAGAAAACGCGGTACCGGGAAACAACTGGATATTTTCGCGTCGTACCTGGAAGCGGTGTCATCTGTGCGCCCGCTGAAACTGAACGAACGACAACACCGTGAAAATGTAAAATGGAGAAAAGTTCGAAGGTGGGGAGCGAAAACATTCAGCGAGCTAGGTGGACAGCCGTCTACTTTATTTTTCTATTATACGCGGCCGGAGTCTCTGACGGAATAAACCGAAGGACGTTGATGGCGCGTGAGAAACCGCCTCGAAAGTGGGCAATAAAATTTGTTTGCGCTGAGCTACCGTGCTCGAGGAAATGAACTTTGAATATTTATCTGAAACTCATACGCAGCGACGCCATACATAGTTCGGCTTGCGGCGGCCATTGGGGGACCACTACTGGGTGGCACAAACAGAATGCTGCAAATTTGTATGCATTGAATTATATTTTTTATTCATTTATATTTTTATTATTTTTATTATTTAACTAATATTTGTATTTGAATGCTTGAAATTTTTACTTTGTTCAAAATGAGTAAAACTTTTTACCCACGTACCTGAATATACAGGGTGTCCCAAAATTCGTGAAAATCCCGAAAGGGGGTGGTTCCTGGGACCATTTCAAGCGATATTTTCCTTTGCAAAAATGTTATCCGCGGCTTTGTTTAGGAGTTATTAACGAAAAACACGGACCAATCAGAGCGCGATCTAGACGCGAGTTGCCATAGTCGGCCCGGCGCGCCAACTGTCTATTGGCCGACTGTGGCAACTCGCGTCTAGATCGCGCTCTGATTGGTACGTGTTTTTCGTTAATAACTCCTAAACAAAGCCGCGGATAACATTTTTGCAAAGGAAAATATCGGTTGAAATGGTCTCAGGAACCACCCCCTTTCAGGATTTTCACGAATTTTGGGACACCCTGTATATGCGCGAGTAATCTACAATAATATTTTCCCGTAAACGGTACTATTTAGTAACCTATAGATACTTGAAAGTAACATATTCTCGTGACCGAGGGAAGCATGGAAAAACTTGTGTTAAAGAAATGATCTTTCTCACAAGTTTAGTGTATCAAAAATCGAGATAAAAACATACTTAGGATGTAAAGGAAGGTTTATAGAGTAATTTTACTGCTTTTTGTTTTATACTCTTCGGTGATTTTGATAGAATAAACAACAAAAAGTGATATAATTTTTTTTCAGAATATTAATATGTATCATGTAATAACATTTTTTCTCAGCATAACTGCTCTTTAATTTTTTGTGAGGTTAATCAGTAGACATTGCTTTATACAATCCTTATAAGTTTATATGCGGTTTCATGCGGTCACATACCTTTTTATGCGATATAGATCAGTATGGCATGAACCGACCGTATATCATATGACTAATAATGATGAAATTTCTTTTTTTTAATCGACGATTGACGATTAACTTCATCAATTGATTGAATCAATCGTCCATTTCTCGATGATTTCTCTTTTAATCAACGATTGACGATTAACTTCAATTGATTGATTCAATCGCTGATTTTTCAACGATTACTTTTTTGATCGTACACATTAATCAATCAATCTTGATTAAAGTTTTAATCGATTAATGCCCAACTCTGTTTTGAGCTTGGTAGGTTTAATGTTAAGGCTAACCCGCGCGTCGCAATATCGTTTGCACGAAGGATAACACGTCCGTGGCATCGTGCAAGCGGCATTGCGTCGTGAGATAACTCGTCTGTGACCTTATACAAACAATATCAGCGTCGCGACATAACACGTCCAAAAGAACGAAGTGATTAACATCACATTTTTAAACCGTCGCGTCATTGCAAATGCTTCTACATTATTTTAATTTAGTTACAAATTTTCTCATTTTCCGTTCTAGACACTTTCATATATTTATCAAATACTTGGATAGGCGGTCCGGGTCAATTTTGACCCGATGATGAATTTCAATTCAAAGTCGTGCAACTGGCTGTACCAAGAAGACCAATGGGTCTAGACAAAATATCACGAAAAACATGTTTAAAATAATAGATGAAGCCTAAAAGGAATCAATGATCGCCACCTGTACAATTACGAAAACCATCCGCTTTCTCAGTGTTAAAATACGAGAGTACAAGCGAAACGGTATTGGTCGAATTAATATGTATTATCATTTCTATGATTTAATACAGTTAGGAAAAGTTTACACGTAATCAGAAAGTTTCAGCGAAACGGACTTCGAACGGTGTCAACTAAAAACAATATCGTGAGCGTGGTAGGTGACTCGGTAACAGAATAAGGGTGATTCCCAAAAGTATTATTTGTTATTTTCCGGGAAGAGAGAGAGTTTGTTGTTTGTTCCGGTCACGATAAACTCATTAGGAGGATTATAGAACTTTTTCCAGTTGTGCGTCGACCGAGCAAAATCTCGAGCCCGTATAATTTGTAACTTCTGCAGCAGTCTCGGTTACATTTGATTCCGGCTCGTCCGGGAGAAACTTTTTTCACCGTCAAACATAGTTTTCTGGCACAAGCGACTTTTTGCTCGTGTTGCATTGATCAAACGGGTCCTTACAAGCCCCCCCCACCCCTCCCCTCAACAAATAATAATATTATTACAAGAATAAATATTTTTTAACGTAGTTAACAGTTACACAGTTATATGTAGAATAAGAATATAAAATAAAAAATAAGGATTTCCATTTGAAAAAATGAACTTGCCCTTCATCTGACCCGTGAAGGGTCACTATGGAAAAATGTGCATAGCGCCATTAAATGTGCCCCTTCATATGAAGAATATTTTATATAAAAGATTTTTTCATATTCCTGCTGGTTTCCGTAATAGTTGACTGTCTCAATATAAATGGATCACCCTGTATATAAGATATACACATAAATGTTAAACAAATAAATTTCGAGAATAAATCAGATTCGACCCGAACGCGGAAAATTGATTCGCTAGAGTGCTGAGCTCGTGTAGCGGATCAATTGAGGTCCTTTAATGTCGTGGCGAGGGAGGGCCCCCGACTCACTTGACGCTGGAATAAAATTCGAGAATCAGTTCTCGTAACATCCTTAAGCTTGCACTACCGCGACAAATGCATCTCCATTACGTAGACGTCATTCCCAGCGTTAAGTACAAAGTTTTCGACGTAAGTTTAAGCGAGGTTGCAAAGCTGTCGCCAGAGTACCGGCCAAGTTTCAAGTAGGACCGAGCCGGAGGAAGTCGGAGTGGCGCAGATGTTGGTTCGTTGACGGTTTTCCCGTGATTTTTCTTCGTTCTCGCGACGATTGTTCGCGAAGACCCGACGCCCGTCTTCGTACAAAGGACTCTCGTAACAATCGACTTCGATTGAGCTCGAGAAAACGACGGATAAATGCGCGATGAGGCGCGGTCCCGTTCCAACTACTATAATAAAAAAGATGCTCGTGACAAGTTTTCTTAACGGCACATTTCTTAGCGTTCCATTTAATAGACGAACGTGGGACGTCTTACCCTGATATTTCGAAAAATCATCACAGACGGGTAATCAAACTTGAATCTCTGAAGCATTAAAAATGTCTTTTGTCATAACACACAAGTGTATTACTTGTCTGGTTACGGATGGACTATTCTACTTTCCTGGAATTGACGTTCTTCAATCAGATGTACGACTTTTAACTGACTTCTATCACTTACAGTACTTGTCTGGCGACAAACGGGCTCATTCTGCTTCCATAAATAATGAAATGCCGTGCAATATTACGTGTAAATGTTCTCATAGTGCCTGTTTGGCAATGAACAATATGAAAATATTTATCTGACAAGGGCAGTGTTGCAATACTTGTTTGACAATGAGTAGTCTCGAGCTACTTGTCCAATAATATATAATATAAAACAAAACTTTTTGAAAACCACGCTTATATTAAATTGCACTAAAAAGGAGAAAATAATTTTTTTAAACATTAGTGACTATAAATAAAAGCGTGGAGCGCTGAACTATATTGACGTAATCTCCGTGGGCGCTCCACGCTTTTATTTATAGTCGCTAATGTTTAAAAAAATTATTTTCTCCTTTCTAGTGCATTTTAATATAAGCGTGGTTTTTAAAAAGTTTTTTTTCTATATTTTTTTTATTTTCTACTTTTTAGTCTTTTTTAAATGGAACGCAAGTTATGGAAATGCGCGAGATAGATAGAAATGGAACTGAATGAACGGAACACCACAACCACACTGAGCTCCTTCGGTGCGAAATGGGTCAGTGGAGTGGGGATGAGTCGGAATGGGAACGCGTAGTGGAGTAGGGAGCGCTGGCGCGCAGAGTGGGGATCGCTGAACGCGATCACGTACTACCTAGCGTCGCGCGACGAGGTGTGGCGGTTAATATTAAAATTTTTTTTTCTCCTGAACGCACAGTTTTTTAAAAATTTGTTTTTTAATATTGCATTGTGTCATCCAGTTCTGAGGTATGTTTAAAGTTTCAAGTCTCTATCTGATCGGGAAGTGGTTTGAAATTCGATTAAAATTTTTGACGCATACAACAGCAACAATGACAACTCGGCAAGCTATTTTAAGCGTGGTAATAAACGATCATAAATAATACGTACAACAATGAACGACTTTATGCTGGTTGTGCCATAATTAACGATCTAGCAGTACTTGTTTGGTAAGTTCTCGATTTTTCAGGAGACGCGGTGACGCAATCGCACTTCCTCGGAGGCCGCGACCTCCATTATCATTATCCACGTCCACTTGGCCGGAAATAAAATTTTCAACGTGGCCGCCCCCCTCCCCTACCCTCCCATCTCTCCCAAGCCACCAATTTTCCCGTGAGCGCCTGTCTCGTTCCGTCATCCATCTTTATCGTTTAAGAATTTAAGACGCGGCGGTGTGCGTGTTGTATCGCGGACGCCTTTAAAACTTTCTGTTCCCGTTATAATCGGGAAATTACGGGCATTCTTTCTTTCCTGAATTCTAAATGTCATCGCGACCGTCCCAGTTTCCCGTGCGTTCGCTCGCGTGTCGCTAAAACACTCAAACACCTCCTGCACCTTTGTGTCCCGATGTCACGGGCGTTGATTTAATCAACCCCTTTCGCGAATTTATCTTCCGCGAAATGGACGCACGTGTGACTTTAAACGGTCCACGGTGCAAAGTTACAATTAGCAAAATTTAATTAATCGACGCAACCCGCGACCCGCGCGCCCGGCCCGGCTGCCGAGAGTTTCGTTTCACTGAGTGAGCTCCACGGCAGTCTTCGTAATCGCGGATTACGCGGGCTCATCAAAATCATCCGTTTGACTATCCGGACCCTCGGCGGTAACCTGTTGACAGTCGGCCAAGCGTGGATAACCAGTAGTCACGATTACAAAATGAATTTTTACAGTAATGTACATTAAAATGAACTTTTACAATAATGTACATTAAAATGAATTTTTACAATAACGTATATTAAAATGAATTTTTGCAATAATGTATATTAAAATGAATTTTTACAATAATGTATATCAAAGTGAATTTTTACAACAATGTATATTAAAATGAATTTTTACAATAATATATATATATATATATATATATATATATATATATATTATAATGAATTTCGTAATTCATACATTGTTCATTCTTACACAAACAATTTTTAATAGAAAACTGACTTAGGGTAAACTGGCACTGCGGCTGTTATTGGCACTTTTGATTTAAACGGCAAATATTAAGAATTCCTGATATAGAGCATGATTTTTTATTGCTTCTTCTTTATATTTCAAAGCAACGTTGTAACTTTTCGTAACAGAGTTCCACATATGACTGTTAGCAAATGTGCCTATTGATAATGACTGTACTATTTGTCTTACGATTGTTATTCACTGAATATATTTTATAATGAAAGATTTACGACTCGTAAAACTGTTTGATTTCGCTGAAAAATCTCTGTTATCTTATGTAATGATAGAAAGTAAGCTCGTTTAAACATTTTCAAAAAAAAGATAAAAAGATTGTTAATACGATTTTGGCTTAGGGTGCCAATCATTGTACAGTTTACATGTTAATTCAAATTAATTAACATGTAAATTAGTCGTTATTTACATAGGACCTCGCCATGTTAGTCAAACAGGTAACTGGTAGTCAAGCAAAGTATAATGTACTCGGAGGTTATTAATATGCAGCTGCTTTTACATTTAAAATACATAAAATATGAAAATATAATATATGAAGTACCCGTGTATAGGTAAACTAACATGTATACAAACTGGAATGAATACAAAATAATTACAGGATCATCCATGAAGAAGACTCTTTTTACAATTAAAAATTGTTTATTCATCACAAATAAAAAATAACGTGAAAACGACACCTCCTAATGGAAGATCCTTTATGTTAAAAATATTCCGTAACAACGAAGCCTCGATTATCCCGAATATTTTCAGTAACCAATATCAGGTTTTACGAAATGAACGAACCCGCACAAAACGCACGAACGTGAGCCATATTCGATGAACGATGATATTAGATACTATACGAAATTGTATAAAACACAGCGATAAAACAAATGGAATATACAGCGAAATAAACTAGAGAGTGCGGAATCCTCTAAAGACGAAATCAATTTTCTTTTCAGCAACCGTTTTATTGCACCGTAAAACTGCGCGTTTGCATGGCATCCATAGTTTAATTGTAATACTGCTGGCTTGCACGATCTTCGCGATTTGTCCGGCGAACGATTCGGTGCGCCCGTTACCCGGGAAACTTTCAGAGCCGTTTTCGCCGAAGCAGAACAGTTTCATGGAGTTTCAGTGAATGAGGTAGCCGAGCACTGATTCACTTCAGTGTTTTTGGCCGGTCCGGCGACGGTAACGTGTCCTTTCACGGGATTACCGGCAAACAGACGAGCAGAAAACCGTACCTCCCTCTCCCCCTCCCCAAGTAAAACGTTGCCTTCGATGTGTTTTTCTCGCGGCCGTTCTTTTGATCCATATTCTCGTTAGCGGCACGGCATCGAGAGAAAATCATTCAATGCACTTACAACCCCGTGATCGAAATAAAAATTTCTCAATTTTTGATATGATTAATAACGATAGTGGGTGGGTGTAATTTGAAACAGTAAACACATTAGGACAATTTAAGAACAAATATATGTTATTTTTCAAATAATTAACATCGTTAATGACAGAAAGAAATTTTTGTGTAGTTTTTTGTGTTTTGTAATTGACGAAGAAAATTTTTATTTTGCATAAAGATCCGCAGTCCATTAATAATAATACATAGGTTTACCTACGAATCATAACATAATCGTTTTATTCTTCAATTTTGTAACTTATCAATTTCTGCTCTCATTAATAATAAAAATCATCTTATTAAATTTAACCCTTAGCAGTAGAGCGGTGGTTCAGAATCATCACTAAAAATTGCTGTACCTTTGTTCACAATATTGTTTACATTATTAAATGTGTTGGGGTGTCTAATCGATTACTACACGTTTAAGTATTATATGAGATATAATATCAATTTCATATCCTTATAATGAGAAAAATCAGATACAATGGAATTATTCTAAGAAAGAAATTGTTAATTTTCATCGGTAACAACATGCTTTCATTGTACACAGACCAACACTATAATCGTTTTATCTTTCACTTATAATTTTGTAACTTATAAAGTTCTGCTCTTATTAATAATTTAATATAAATTCATAAAATCGCGACAGTATCGTCATAGTAACAATAACATTGCTATTTTCATCGTACACATCGCACCCCCGCGAGACAAGTGACGCAACTCAAAAATGCAGCATTTGAGAAAAATCAACTTAAAGAATACTATAAAACTTATACATATTTTTCAATGACATAACCTCAAACTGCCATTTTTTGACTTGTGTCACTTTTCTTGCGAAAGGTGCGACATACCAACACACACAACAAAAAGACCAAACTAAGAAAGTTCGACAACGTGAAATTGCAATAACTAGAGAACCAGCAAGAAAGAATTATAAAATTGAAATAGAAAAGTCTACAAGCAAGAACAAAATGAGGAACACTAAAAATAAGAAATTTCATTTTCGCACAGAATCGGAATAAAAACGAATCGAAAGGCGTTCAAAGAATGATAATTAATCAAGCTTATCAATGAATCGTGTACAAGAGGGCTAGCTCGAAAAATGTTTTTGATGTAAAAGATTTTGATGTTAGTTTTACTTTATAACTTAACATAAAAAACATAATACCAAATATTATTTAATGTCGATATATTTGTTGATGCATCAAATGTACAGTTCAATGATTCGTTGCGCGGATTTACCGAGTTTGCAGATTTTTCATAAGAAACGCGATATTGGAGAAAACATTGCGTCCGAAAGAGGCGAGCGAGTGAAAAACGCGATTCCATTAGGATAAGAATGTGGAGCCCGCATTCCCAGTATTCCCCGCTAACTTTATGCTAGTTTTTGTCCCGATCGCTGAGACGAGGACCGTCAACCCAAGCAGGTGCGGTTCTTGTCGCTGTCAAATGCAAGATTATCCTTCCTGCTTCTGTGTCATTTGAAGCGCTCGTGCATCCGCAAGGGCCAGAAATATTATCATTTTTTGCTGGGAATCTCTGCTTTACGTTGTGCCACCGTTAGTCGGGTGTACAGGAGAATATTTACGTAATACCGGAATATAATTACAGTAATGATATTTCCTCTTCGCTCCTTACATCGAAGTGAATTGATCAAAATTGTATTCGTTACGGACTACACTAGCACAAATAAGTAAACTCTTTTAATGTTTCTACCATTTTATATTCATTATATAGATGTGTTTCGTATAATATTTTATATTTATCATAGTCTTTCTAGTATGTTACATTTATTATTACTCATGAAATAGTGGAAGGATTCAAAGAATTTAATCATCAATTCATTAAAATGATTTAAAGAAGAAATATTTTTATTTTGCACTAAGATCCGCAGTCTAATTATGACCGAAACGATCAACAAATAAATATTACTATAATTTTGTTTTATATAAACTGCTATAAAACAAATACGTTTAGCTAAAGCAGGTTCAATTTTTGTCTTGAAGTGATTAAATTCGTCGAAAGATTAATTTCAGTTCTCAACGAGAAATATAAATAAACCGAATCACATACGTACTGCAAAAAACAGTAACGCCGACAGAAACGAGTATTCGGAGTGATCAATAATAAGCAGACGCGACGAACAGGAGCGTCAGGAAATTGAATTCGATTGAAAGAAGAACATAGAAAGAAGAATGACTTGATTATGAAAAGTCAATTATGTTCGAGATGGCGTTGGACAGTGCGAACGGGAGCAGTCGAGAAAATGAAGTTTTCCAGACAAGCGAATGAGAATGGAAAATATAGAAGGGAACAGCATATCCGTTTCCTCGAGAAAGAATTTTACACGTTAAATAATTAACACATATTGCTCGAGTATCGGTACGTTGACAAAAAGCAGATAAAACGGTATCCGACAAAACAGAGGTGCGTATAGGAGATTCGTATGTCAACTTCATTTTTTAATGGAACCGCATATTTTTTTAACTGCCCTGCGATTGTAGCTCTTCTGGAGACAATTTCAACGATTTTGTTATTCATCGTCACTCAAGGTCATAAGCGTTAAACAGGATGAAAAATATAAATTCACTGTGAATGCTTACGTAATGAGTAGACTGCGGATTTTATGCATTTATGTATGACAAAAATGGGTACGTACAATTTAAAGCAGTCAACTTGTTCAGAATATTTAAGGACATCAATGGATTAGTTTCAGCTTAATAGGACAATTAAAAGGAGAATACAATTTTTATTTGGCTCCTGTGTCCAGCAATCAATGCAAATATTTTTTATTTTGCATAAAGATCCACAGCCTATAGTAATCAAATATTCTCAGCTTTGTTAACGATAATAATATCGCCATATCGGTCAAAATGACCGGTTCCAGATTTTTTTATTTTACAATTATTGATATGATAAAAATGTGATTTCTTGAGAAATGATGGCGTTGATATCTTTATTGGAACGTGTATTACAATAGGAGCCACACAAAGTCTGAATAAAATCAATCTTGTCATTTTTATAAGGGAACATGTATCAGTTATACGTTTAAGGCTCGGTAGGTTTAGTGTTAATGAAATCGAACTGATAATTAGACTGCGGATTTTTACGGATTTATGAAGAAATTGGCTGGGTGGAACTCCTGCTGCCCACAATCGTCGTAAAACATGTTTATATTGCATAAAGATCCAAACTGATAGTCAGATTGCGGATTTTTATGCATTTATGAAGAAATTGGCTGGGTGAAATATAAAATTATGATGTTTTCGATGTAGAAAATCTATTAAGAGATTCGATAAATTTTTATCTAAATCCTGCTGCCCACAATCGTTGGAAAAAACATTTTTATTTTGCATAAAGATCCGCCGTCTACTGAGAATTCGTATATGTACATCTTTCTGTTTTGGACCGTGTTATTCCAAACATACGGAAGAAAAGAGACGTGTGTATTATTTAGCAAATAAATAATCGTAGAGAAATTAGGAAGTCGTAGAAAAATTAGGAAGGAGGGTGATCGCAGAGCAGCTGCGATAATTACAGCACAGAGCAAAACCGTCGGCGGTCTCGTTCGGAAACGGCAACGGTATAGCCCGGCACGGAGGTTGACGAGTAACATTTGAATAACGTTCGTTGCGTGTTTCACGACTCCGCCATCAGGTATTACAGCACGGCACACACACAACGAGGATTCGTTTACGTGGGCCGCGGCAAAAACTCTTGCTAAAATCCAGCGATAGGACGACGGTTTTCGACAAAAGGAACGCGGAACCGTGAAACTAACCGCAGGCGCACAAGAGACGAATACCGAGGAAGACCGGGAATTTTCCCATATTTTTCCGGCGAATTTCAAGAAACCGCGGTCGAAAACCTATTCCACTCTAGAACACAATATTTTAGGCTAACTTCCGGGCCTTTTTCACCGTTGAACTAGAAAACCTTTCACCCCGTCAGACTTTAGTGCGTACTTTCATCCATGCTCCGGCGGAGTCCATAAATTTTTGAACAATGGAGAAACCAATTTTCAGCCTGATATACCCCGTCCAATGCTTGTTATAATTTTGCAAGCGTTATTCAATCTTCATTTTCTTTTTGGTAAGTTTCGAATGCATAAAAATCTTGGATTTAGAGACGAGATCTATAAAGGAACAGGGAAGCAGATATTTTTAAATTGCCGATAATCGCACGCTAATTACATCGCAATACTTATTCAAACGAGTCCATAATTTCACTCTGCCTCGCCGGAATTGCGATATGAATAAGATTTTGTATTCGAAAATCTGTTTTTGCCGGGCGCAGGCGAGTAAATGATACTTCATTGTGTCGCGATTAAACTTCTACGGTGGGAATTTCTTCTCGGGATCATTAAATCGACAATCTCGCCGCGATAAAGTTTATGCTGTTCCCATTTTCTACGGGAATACGTTTATTTCGCGAATAAATTTCCGTAACGGTGGAAATAATATTTAATTTACCCCGAACGATCGATAAAAAAAGAGATCTTGTCCGGCGTACACACAGTTTTAGCGCCATCGTAGTCAGTTGCGTCGCGTTGTTCGCGATTGATTAATTCGTCGTTGAACATTTCAGCAGAATTTCCGCGACGACAAGGACGAGGAGGAGGAGGCGGCCCTCTCGGCACTAGCGCGCTGTTTATTAACTTAAAACTCGCGATAAATGGATCCCGCGATATTACATTTCCACGCACTGTAACGGTAACGCGGACTTTATTGCGATCTCCGTTAGCATACTCGGCCCGTAACCATTTTTATTACTTAATTTTACGGAGCGGTCTCGTCCTTTTACGGCGACGCGCAATTTCGGAAATCTTCGCAGTACTTGTCCGACGATTGTACAGACATATAATATGAACAAACTCATAATATGTATATGTAGGGACTTCCATTAAGAAGTGTTGTTTTAAATAATTAAAAAACGCACGGTTTTCACAATTTATAATTCTTTTTACCGCGTTTTTATTAGCTCGCTTTCTTGTTTGTTTGTTTGTCTGTTTGTTCGGTGGCAAATTTTGCAATTGATTTTAAACTAACTTCCTGTTACTATTTTACTCACCACGTGTCGAATAGTGACAACTTTAATCTGGACGAATAAAAAGAAAAGCACGTTTTTAAAACGGACTAAAGAGTATAAAATAATTTGAACATTTTGATGAGATTACGACAAAGACATGTAGTAAAATTCAGTCGGTATTGCGACCGCGTCATATCGAAAAACGTAGTAAAATACGTGGTAACAAACGGCGTGGTAAAAATAAAGGTTCGACGGAGAATCTCGGTGCAACGGTTCTTATGATTGGTAAACAAACATTATGAATGCGTCGTGCGGGGAGGTGTAACGGTTAAATTTAATAGTTTATATCTCCTAAACGCATAGACTTTTAAAAATTTTTTTAAAAATATTGCATTGTCATCTAGTTCTGAACTATGTATATTTAAAATTTCAAGTCTCTAGCTCATCGGGAAGTTAGTTTAAAATCAATTGCAAAAATTGTACCGAACGGACAGACAAACAGAGAAATTTAAAATGATGCCACTTAATAGAAGACCCTCTACTTGTCTGAAAAAGATGGACTCATACGACCAGTATTTTGCATCTATACTCCGCTGTATTTTAATACATACAAGCTTCCACATGGTAAATAAATAAGGAAGACTAGTCTAGTCACGAGCGAAACATTGAACAGCATTAAAAAGCCTACACATTTTGTTCGATTCAACGTAATCGGATATGATGCAAACGCATAAAATCCGCAGAGCAGTTGTGCATTCAGCGAATACAAACAGCAACAGCGGGGAACAATGGATAGCGTTGCTGGTGACGCGCCATTGGTGATATCTAATTATATCATCGGTCGGCATTTCATTATTTTATTGCCTCATAACGAGCAGCCAGCCCGTGCATTGTTAACGAGCGTTTCACGTTTCGGACCAGTCCGAGGTTACACGTCACGAACACAACGATTTTCACCGACAGCTGCCTGCCGGAAGCCGCGAAAACGCGTGTCCAATCGAAGCCGCAGGATTCCGCGGGTGTTGCAGAACCGGAAGTGTCCTCGCCAACCGGACTGCTCCAGCGAAAACGACTGTAACTGTTTTGGAAAGTTCGCATTGTCCTCCTTCTTCCTCGGTCATTTTATGTCTATTAGACTTTAATAAATCAATTAAATGAATGTCTACAATTCTCAATTTGTATAAACGTTCATCGTTAAGCCACAATAAGAAGACAGTTGGAAATTCACTGTGTTTTGTTTCAATTTGTTCGTGCCGATTCGACAGTTTCCACGGATACTGAATAAATTTTGAAGAATAACATAAATTCGTTCGATCGCAAATATATTCCTATTTGAACGAGTTGTTGCGACCCAATAATCTCTACATCGTTTCATTAGTTGTAAACCTGGATAATCGTGAATATATTTTAACATCATTAGACATCGAACGGCAAATTAAGCTGTTATAATGAGGGATGCGAAAGGATTGAAAAACTATGTAACATGGTTGCTAGTCTCATAAACTTCCTAGTTCTTTCCCCCGTGTAAAACTCCTGTAAAATTTCGAATTGGCGACGACCTAATTTTTAGCAACTCCGAATAAATAAAAAAATATTACAAAGATACTGTGTGGGTGTGCTTGCAGAAGCGAAAGAAAAGTGTGCTTACGAGCTGTTCATCCCCGAGCATATTTTACGAGAGTTTCTGAGCAACGTGACCTTAGAAGTGGTCCATGGTTTATTTAAGATTTTTGAGAAAGTTCAAGGGAAGGTCTTGAAATTTTGAAATAGCACTTACATCCTGTGTGTACATCAACGCTTTCATGGAAGCTTGTATTTTTTAGTCGACGGCGATCTGCTCGGACAACGTAATTAATCTCCAGACAGAAATTCATTGTATAATTGTGACGATGCTGTTACGAGCCGGGGCCGCGAGCAGCACGAGTGGCCGGCGAAGGGTTGTTACCCTAAGAATATGATATAAATTTGTTAGTTAAGGAACGCGGGCGAATCCAATGCGAAATTGGGGAGCCGCTAGGATTATAGACAGCGAGGACGAACCCGATGCGAAGTCAGGGAGCCTCTAGGAATGCAGTCAAACGCAGACGAACCCAATGCGAAACGGGGGAGCTGCTACACTCCCGGACGAAAAGATAGCACATCGTCTATTTTTTCCCCATTTGGTAGAATAAACCGAAGAAAATGAGTATTTTAATATGTCAACATATTCTGACATGCCTCTATATATAATGTACTGAATATCATCGACAATATTTACTTCAACAGAACTCTAGAAATGAAAACGTAAATATTGTGGTTCGCAAGTGGGACAAAATGATAGCACGTGTAGTAAATCTACGCTTTCCAGTTACACCGAAGCTCGCGAATTGCGAACAACAACCTCGGAACATAGTTAATAAAGTCCGTGATATTACCTCGTGTTGTATATTTGTTTAAAAAAGGCGAAATATTATGAAAAATGGGTCGCGGAAAGAGATTGAACGCGTGTGAGATTCACACTATAATAAAATTGGAAGAAGAACAATATTCAGTGACAAAAATAGCAAAAATTATGAATAGAAGTCGAAAAGTAATAATGAATTTCTTGAAAAATCCGGAAAACTATGGTAAAAAGAAGAGTTCTGGACGTCCGCAAAGTCTAAGCGCCCGGGAACGTCGTGCAATACTAAGAGCAGCATCGAATTCTAAGATGACTGCAAGGCAAATTGTACAAAGTGTTGGTGTAGACACTAATATAAGGAATGTGAGACGTGTTTTACAAAAATGCAAATACATACAACGAAGAAAATTAAAGAAAAAGCCTTGGTTAACTGTGCAACATAAGAACAATCGGTTACACTTTGCGGAAAAGAATATTCATATGCGAAAGAAATGGCGAAGAATAATATTTACGGATGAAAAGAGGTTTAACTTAGATGGACCTGATGGTCTGGGTTACTATTTTCACGATATGCGAAAAGAGGAACAGTTTTTGAGTCGTCGACAAATGGGAGATGGTAGTGTGATGATTTGGTGCGGTATCGGGTACTATGGTAAAATGGAAATCAAATTTATAACAGGAAAAATGAATAGCAAAATGTATTTGGAAATGATTAAGGAACAAATAAACACGTACGCGACCAGAATTGCTGGAGAGAAGTATACTTTTCAGCAGGATAATGCCGCAGTACACACAGCAAAAGTAGTAAAAGAGTACTTTTCTCGAGAAAAAATTCGCGTTTTAGATTGGCCAGCAAGATCACCCGACCTCAACATTATTGAAAATTGTTGGGGAAATCTTGCCCGAGCTGTATATAGAAATGGCAGACAATTTGGAGATATTGCCGAATTAAAAAAATGTATTCAAGATGAGTGGGAGCAATTAGAGCAAAAAACCATTAAAAAACTCTATGAATCTTTGCCAAAGAGAATGATGGCTGTTATTAAATGTAAAGGAGGGGCCACAAAATATTAAGCATTAATTATCATTCGTTGATTTACTGTTATACATAATTTTCAGTTAAATGTGCTATCATTTTGTCACACCATATTTCCTTAAAAATTCTATTTTTTTAAATAAAATTGTATACGCTGGCGAAATTCAATTCAATTTCATTTGTGTCTGTTTATATCGATATTTTGCAAGAATGCGTAAAAATAAAACCTTGGTTGTAATGTTAAATAAATAAATATTACGTTAATTTTAAAATGTGCTATCTTTTTGTCCCGGAGTGTAGGAGGTTGTATAATAGAACAGACGAACCTGATGCGAAATCAGGGAGCTGTTAGGATGCGGACGAACCCAATGCGAAACTGGATAAAACTCTGTTTGGACAATTGGGATGTCGCGAACGAACCTGATGCGTAATCAGGGAATCGCTAGGATAATTAGTAAGCCTCGTAACTAGTATAATTTAATTGATACAATCCGAGCGGTAAGATTGTATCGTGTGGGGACGTTCAATTACTTGATTAGGATATCGAACAATAATTATGGGTTTAATGAATTTCAGTTAATTATCAAAGAACGCAAATATATTCTTACTATAGAATTCGTGTTACAATAGTGTGATTGTCGCGAATTGATTGAATTTAGAATAGAAAGAAATTGAAAGATGATATTACCTAAACTAAGATGCACGGTGTTGACGCACTGGCAATGCGGGGGTCTCGGAGCAACCTTATCACTGCACTGAGAACAAAAAGTAGTTACTTCAATAACACGCGTGTTATTGTAATTTGTTTACTTCGATGAATATCAATGCGTTCTTTTCAATAGTATGAAATTTAGAAGCAAATCGTGATGTATTTGAATTGTCTATCATGAAATGATTGAAAATATTATTCGATTCAATACCGTACATTATTATTCGTAATATTTCTCTTTTTCCTTCAATCAGATATGTTAAAAAAATTTTTAGAAATGTATTGATTTATACTGGAATTGGTTTGAGGCCATATCTTATTTTTTTGAAAACATTGATGTCAAGCTATTCGCTTATATGATTGGCGGATATGAGTTTTGCTATTGAAATTCAATAGTATTAAATATTAAAATAAGTTCATATGATATTGGTACTATTCAATAGTACATCTTATTGAATCCACATATATTTTTTTTGTTTCGACAGGATTTTTTTCTCAGTTCGTGATTACGACAGTACTAGCCCACGAGAGTAGAAATGTAAGGGCTTATATAGCCCTTCAATGACGGGTGGTACTTGTCAGTACCCTTCGAGTGAACATTCGTATTTTGTCAACGACCAATTGGTCGTGCGTATGTTTGGGCCCTAAACTAGCCTAAACAGTTATGTAGATTTATCTAGGGTAGCTTTGTTCGTTTATCCAGGACGGTTCCTGCCAGAGATGATTTTGAACACCTGTTCGTCATCCGTAACAATGCTATCGTAAGCTGCAATAGCAAAGAAATTCAGAAAAATTTCAAGCATGCCGCTATATAAGAAATGTTCAACATTTTGGCATTACTTTGGCAAAAACGAATTCATCAAATATTATCATTACTAAATATAATATATAATATGATATTAAAATTACTATTGATTTGATGGAATAACAGTAAGGAAACTTCAAGAGTGCCTCCACAATTCACAAAAATCAATTCATCAAATTACAATTTGCATCTTTCACTTTTATATTGCACGGTCAGGATAATAATATAAAAATCATCCGGAATGTTAGCATAATCTTTCTTGCATCGTGTTCCACATATCAGCGTAATCTGTACACATAAGTGCATAAATTCCGCAGTCTAACGACGAGGCAGTATCAGCTTCCATTTCGGGAGCCAAGGCCTTAGCCTGCTAGATCGGCGAACTGAGATAACAAAATAAAATGTATGTGCAAGTTCTAAGTGCATTTGCCGGTTTCATCGCGCGTGTTCACGATCCGCGCGTCTCTCCCAATTTGAATACGCGGTTGGCCTTAACCAGATAACCGGCGGAGATCCGCAAACGAATCCAGAATGGTTTCCGTAAATTCGCTGCTCGCGGGCCAGGGTCGTGCACCCGCGCCGCTCCCGGGTAATTACGTTGAAATATTCCCATAATCGCATCGCGGGAACACCGGCGACGCGGCGAAAAGTGACGGGGCTTCGTGCTTGCTCCGCGATTTCTGCGAAAAGTTCGATCCGCGACCGCTATTTCTAGATTACGATCGCTCGCCTCTTGAACCAACTTTCCCTCCACCATTTTATTTTGAACGGAACTGGCACACGGTAACCATAAAAATTCGGATGAAAGCCTGGGGAAAAAGTTTTTAATAATGTGTCCATTGTTCTTGAATGATCCTTTTGTTGGTCTATGTGATTTTTAAAGAAAATGACCCATTCTTGTTAATAAATTTTTCTTTTATAGGAAGATTTGCGGAATTTTTAAAGAAAATTGCCCATAGCTGATAGCCAATTGTAGTGTTTTAAAGTAGGTTTAGTTTAGTTTCTATTCAAATACGACAGTGCAAATAAAATCGTATAGTGTACAGGGTGTCTCAGCTGAATGAGGCCACCTAAATATCTCCTTTATTTTAAATGACACAAAAAATATTTATGGTATAATTTATAAACGGTATCGAAGGAGGAATATCGTAGAAGAACAATTTCTTTTGTCCGGTTATTTTTTCATTGTTTTTTCAAGGTCATCGTTATTCTTTCATCAGGAAAACTTATTATTTTTATTCCATCTTATAGCGGCTGAAAAAATACATTTGAATATGCTTCCATTAAAGTCATTAAAAGTCATTAAAAGAGAAGTCATTAAAAGATGGAATAAAAAAAATAAATTTTCCCGATAAAAATATAAGGATGACCTTGAAGAAACTATGAAAAAATAATCGGACGAAAAAAACTGTTCTTCTATGATATTCCTCCTTCGATACCATTTAAATTATGCCCTAAATATTCTTTTCTTGCCCTTGAAAATAAAGGAGATATTTAGATGGCCTCCTTCAGCTGAGACACCCTGTATAGAGAACAAGAAAACAAAAACATATTGACATACAAAATTTTCTATCAATTTCAAAATGGTGTTTTCACTATTCATATTAATCAATTAATTCGTACTTCAAGTTAAATATTTTTGGAACATCTTGTTGCGAAACTGATGCTAAAATAATTCGCTAAAACTGTGGACAAAGCTATTCATTTTTTACCCCCGGCAGTGAATTATTTACTCCATCGTTGCTCCCGCCAGGTCTTATACTCCATATGAAAGGTCAATTTAGTTTTTCCGTCTCTCTCACTTCATTCGTTTGTTTTTTTCACGAGCTTCAGTTATGAAACACCGGCGTGTTACCAGTCCTGACCCCGTATTTCATCGGAGGCTTCCTTTTTCTCACGAAACCCTTTTACGCGGAACAGCTATATTCCTCCGAAATAGACCAAGGAATACCTAAGACTTCTTCCAAAACAGTTGTAGGTATATCCACGGCTGTAAGGCAAAACCGCGCGAGCAACATTTTCAAGAAAGTCGAGCTTACCTCCTAATTAAAGTACAAAAGCTAGAATTTCTGTTCCCCGGAGAAGAAGAAGCATCGGAGAAGCCTTTTCTTCGCAACATAGGAATTCTAGAGCATTGAAGTTCCTCCGTCTAACATTTCTGAAACGTACACCCTTTAATACGCGTTTCTAATTCTTCCTCGGAAAACAAAGATCTTTGCTTTTAACCCAAGGATTTATCTTTATATCAATGGAAAAAAAAAACATTCCGGATAAAATGTTTATTTGCGAACATATTAAATAAACTTTACTAACTTTAGGCCTTTCAGTACTCTATTTTTGAATAGTGTTAAAGGATCGGATTAAATTCACGTCGCAAAATCTCATCCATGCAAAACAAAATATCATTTAGAAAGGAACAAACTAAAACATCGGTGAGGTGCACCCTTTTCTGTATAATTATCAATTAAAAATAATTTTGAAAAGAACAATGTGTTCTGACCTTTTATTACGTAATTACAACTTCAAGAATGAATAATTCTGACGTTGTTAACCCTTTGCACTCCGAATTATTTTTAAATTTTATTGCCAACAACGCCCTACTATATGAAGTAAATTTGAAATTTACTTCAAAGGACAGTTCCTCGACTGCTATTCATTTTCAACAATTTCGTTTACTAATTATATTAAATATAGCTCTGTCAAACGTTGTTGTCATTTATATTTATGAAACTTATATTTGTTTGTAACTAAAAAATAAGAAACTATGTAAATGAATAAAGGAAGAACCAAATATGTACATATAAAAACCTGTTTCATTTACATTTTTCTTTCAAAAGACACTGGAGTGCAAAGGTTGATGGAATTAGATGTATTGAAATTGATTAATTTTGAAGAAGCTATTATTTTTATAGAGAAACAGAGTGTTCCTCGTTTCAGTGTTGGGCAAAAATTATACAAAAATTTCGAACAAAGTGGGGTTTTCCAAGTGGATTTTAAACCCACTTCATTCGAAATTTTTATTTAAATAAAATTTTTGCTCAACTCTGCCTCGTTTGTGGAAGGTGTGACAGTGGTATTAAAAGGAATAGAACAGTGTGCTAAATAACTTCGTCCGATATATTCGGCGTCCATTAGCGGGGAAATAGCGGGCCAAGCAACAAGCAAAACACAGCCAGACGGTTGAACACTTGTCGAAGGGAAACGATCAGTAATTTATAACGTTCACCTGGTCGTCCATTCGGCAATCTATTTCTGGATTTGGCAAAACAAATAGCCCAGTGGGTCAATAATCGCGCGTAGTTGTGGACATTCGACAGAATGGACACATTCCCGGCAACAGGGAGGCACTGAAATCGATATATCGAACTATACTTCTGTGGTTAAACGCGAGCGTCGCACTTCGCCGTCCACGAAAACCCTTGCAGAACTACTCTGTCAATCACTGTACGCGTTTTCGGCCATTTAAGGGAAAACATTAAGGGCGCAAATCTGCCGTTTACTTCTTTAAAGAATTCTTATTGGATCCTTATTTATATCATTCCCTATCATGCTTTTTCAATTTTCAGCTTAATTGGTATTTTTTCATATTATTTGAAGGAAAATCATTTAGATATCTACCGAAATTGTCGTTTCTTCCTTTAATGAATTCTTATGAGATCCTCTTATTTCTATCATTTTATAATTTCCCTAATTCTTTTTCTATTTAGTAGCGACATTGGTATAGAAATATTTTTTATTGTCTAAATCATTTGAAAACGAACCTTTACTTACAGTATTGCATCAAGCAATAATTAATTTAATTCAGACGTGTCATTTTTCCTTTGTTGTTTCATTCTATATTCTATATGCTCACTGCATTTTCAAAACTTATTTCATACTTTTTCACTATTATTTTCCATTAATACCCATTTTTTAAACATGTTTTAATATTTTGTATCATTCGCCTGTCGTACAGTCGCCTGTAAGTTTTAATAATGAAGGATACAGCAGTTTCACGGCAAAAGAATGGCAAAGCAAGTGTATAAAATATAACATTGCAGCGTCGAACGACGGCATTTTGTTGGAGGAATAGAGGAACACGTATTTCCAGCCGCGTATCTTACGAAAATTTGATTTTCTTCGCAGCAAGGATCCTCCTATCTCAAGATGTCTGCCACACGCTGCACCTTCTATTACACCACCCGACTTTAATATCGGATAAACAGCCGAATCGTTTTAATACCCCCCGGTATAACAGTTCGGAATTTTAGAGAAGCGTTCGGGAATAATTTCAGAAATATTCCCAATACGGATATTGCATTTTGCATGCGGAATTTAGCGATACACGAGTTGAAGAGGACGTCCGCATCGAACGGTGCCAGACAGTATAAGTAATCAGCCCGACTATGCGGGATTTTTATGCATTCATGTCAAACGCGAACACCGAGAGTGTGAAATGTAAAATACAATTTTCAATTCAATATTGTTTTTCACTTGAGCGGTATGGTATCCGAATCAATGACGAGAGGTCTTGACTACGACAGCAGGATATTTGAAATGAGTATTTGCACGAGGATCTATAATACGGCGATCATCTTCCACCTTCTATGAAATTTTAACAACTTCAAAATATTTAATCATGCTGAGTTTAATTAAACGAAACAATGCAATTCGTATAACTTTCGTTGGTTTTTGAAACTTTCTCAATATTCAGTCCCAATATGTCTGTTGCCTAAATGCCATCTCGTTTTTAGTGTCTTTATACGCTCATTCTCATTTAATCAATATAATAAATGTAATAAAATATATAATTGTGCACAAACTGAGATTGTAGTATTCACAGGACAAATTATGAAAGTTAAGAGTTTAGATTTAATTTGCATATTCCCCGATTAACAATGTGAATTATTCCCCGTTATAGCTGTGCAGTTACGCGAGACACAATGTAATAGAAACTTGAAGAAAACTTAACGCAGAATTAATCTTCTTTACCTGGCGAAAGCATTCATCAGGATAATTAGTCTCTATTTCACTGCCAACTTTGTAAATTACTCCATGAAAATGGGAATTTTCTTAAACACGCGCAGGCGATTAATAATTTGTTCGTTGAATTACTATATTTCAGAAACGGGCTGAAAATCGTGAACAAATAATTTTCAACGTTTATAATTGATTTAATTTTGACCAAAGCTTCCGAAATGTAATATTCACCAATTCCGAACCATTTCATTTATAACTCGCAAACCAATTAATCAATTTCGATGGCATTTTCAGAATGTGTATGACATATAAAACCAGTGAAATTTTCGTTACAAGTACAAATAGAAACGTTGTGAAAATTAATCCAAACACAATGTTTCCATAATTTCCATCATCATGATCTAGTCAGCTAATCCATCTACACTCAGTAAAATAAGTCTCCGTACACCCTTTAAATCAGAATAACTTTTTTATGAGTGGACCAAACGACTTCAATTTCTCTGTAAGACTGGAAGAATTAGTTTAGTAAGTGACGTCATAAAAAATATGTTGAAGAAATGCATTTGGCCGGAATTGTGAAAGGCAATATTAAAAATTGATTTCTACGACTTTTTATCAGCTGGGTCAATAACGAAAATGTAGATGGGTTTGGTCAATTTGTATAAATTATATACGCTCCGAAAATTTCATTGAAATTGGTTAATTGGTTTACGAGTTACAAACGATTAAAAGTGGTAAAAAATCAGAAAATCTTGTAAAATTGCAGTTTTTACCACTTTTGATCGTTTATAACTCGTAAACCAATTAACCAATTGCAATGAAATTTTCAGAACGTATGTATACAATTTATACCAGTTGACCAAACACATCTTTCAAAATTTTCATCATTGGCCCAGCTGAAAAAGTCGTGAAAATCAATTTTTACTATTGTTTTTCACAATTCCGACCAAATGCATTTTCTCAACAGATTTTTTACACGTCATTTGCTAAACTAATTCTTCTAGCCTTACAGAGAAATTGAAGTCGTTTGGTCCATTCACAAAAAAGTTATTCTGATTTAAAGTGTGCGTGATCAGTTTTGCTCCTAACTGTACAATACATACATGTATCTCATAGTGGCTCAACGATAAGTAGCTTTTCAGTCGCGGCGGAACGACCTGCCGAAAAACGGCCGTGTCTGTGGTCTCGGTTGCATCTTGTCGACGGTGTTGGCCGTTGCATATTGCAACGGGCCACGTAGCCGACCGGGCTGCATTATTAAGAAGTTGCTCTAACGCAACGGTGACATCGTCCCGCAGCTGCGGTCGCAACGGAAACTTTCCCTTCTGGAACGGCGGAATCTAATAAGCGGAGACAAGTAAACTGGTCGGGCGAACTTCCTCAGCCGAGTTATTCTCTTCTTAGCGATGCCGTTCTCTTTTTACGTACACCCAACACCATCACCACCCACCACCGACATTACGACTTCATCATCCGGCAGCCATATTCGCGTTTAAGACAGCTCGCGTAAACGGTTTAACGAGCCACCGGATGAACAGTGCCTATTAGAAAATCATCACTCTTGTGTCTCGTTACATACAGCCTCGTGTAATGGCCGCGTTAATGCTGGAATCATCAAAGTGCTCGGATTCTTTCGTTTAGAATTATTGTTATTAATTAATAGAGTGCAGATGTTTATGCAATTTGCAAGTTTCGTAGAGGAATTTTAAGATAGCGAAATCAAATAAGATCTTGTTTTCAGTGGTACAGTAAATCCTCTATAAACGCAAAAGCCTCGGGGAGGTTCGTTTGCATTTTTCGTAGACGGACACTATTTTTTTTTAGCTTTATAGGCCGAGCCGAACGTAGAGGACAGCGCGGGTAAAGAGAGACCGCTTTCATTCCCATACGCTGTCCTTCCTTGCGCCCGAAACGTTCATCGTCGATGAAACCACTAAATACAGTTGAAATTATATCGTGTTTGGTATTATTTTAATCAGAAAAATGCCACAAATATATTGGTGCAAGTTTCATAAAAAAATAAGTAATAACAAAAAAGATTTTATATTGGAGTTACATTGTGAGGACGCACGGGCCTTCGAACTGTGCCGCGACTGCGACTCACCGCGTCGCATTAGTAGGGATTCACACCGATGTACTCGAGCCGAGATCAGATTATTACAGTGGAGGGGATATTTTTTGTTTTTGAGTTCTTCGTGTACGGCCTTTTTGCGTTTGTAGAGGATTTACTGTAGTAACCTTCGGCTGAAAAAGCTAGGAAAAATTCAAAAGCAGGTTCGCTGGGTTCCACACGTGCTGTCGGAAAGCAACAAATTGAGACAACACGCAGCAAAAACGACCAGTGACGCTCTAGATTCGTTGGGCTGGTACGTTTTTCCACATCCGGCGTATTCACCAGGCCTGGCTCCGTCAGATTATCTCTTGTTCAGATCGCTACAACATCATTTGGTGGATACACACTTCCAAACAGTTGAAGAAGTCGAAAAATGCCTCGCATCGAGTCAAACCCCGCCATCTTTTGTTCACCAATGGACTCGTCGTCTGCCCGAGAAGTGGAAGAAGTGTGTAGTAGAAACAAATGGAGACTACTTTCCCGATTAAAACATACTTGTATTTTATGTAAGAATATATTGAATTTGACGAAGAAAGGCTGAGAACTTATTTGTACATCTAACAATTTAGTAACATCGTCGATAAAGTGTAATACAGGGTGGGCCATCTAAGTTTTGGAATTTGAATCGGCTATAAAAAAAAACTAATGAATATTTTTTCAAAGTTATGAGTTTATTAGAAAGATACCCCATTCGATCAGTCCAATTTTTCAGTACATTTTCGATTGTTTGGGCCTCTCATTTCCACCTCGGAGGATACGTCAATAAGCAAAATTGTCTTTATCTGGAGCTCAGAAAATTCACACGTCATCGTAGAGAAACCAATGCATCCACAACAAGTGACTGTCTGTTGCGGATTTGGTCTGGCGGCATTATTGGGCCATTTTTCTTCGAAAATGAGCAAGGAAACGCCGTTACAGTGAATGGCGATCGCTACCGCGCTATGCTAAGGCGATTTTTCGTTTCCCAAAATTGAAGAGGATGACATAGACGACATTTGGTTTCAACAGGACGGCGCAACGTGCCACACAGCCAACGTAACAATCGATCTTTTGCGCATTGTTTTCGAAAATCGCATAATCAGCCGAAATGCTGATGTCAATTGGCCACCTCGAAGCTGCGATTTGACTCCGTTGGACTTTTTTTTGTGGGGAGCCATTAAGAACAAGTGTCACGCTAACCATCCAGCGACGATTGACGACTTGAAACACGAAATCGAAGTTGCCATTGACGAAATAGAGGCCCAAACAATCGAAAATGTACTGAAAAATTGGACTGATCGAATGGGGTATTGTAAGGCTAGTCGTGGCAGTCATTTGAATGATTTTGTCTTCCATTCCTAAATGGAAAGGTTCAATCTTTTTAATAAACTCATAACTTTGAAAAAATATTCATTAGTTTTTTTTTTATAGCCGATTCAAATTCCAAATCTTATTATAAACGAAACCTTGAAGAGAGAAGATGATACGTTTGAATGAATAATTGTTATTTGGAAACTACGCACACGTGTGTCGACTTACTCAGTATGCTTTTCTTGTTCGTTGCTTATGCATCTTGTTTTCCCAGACCAGCACAATGATCCTCTTCCTCCAATAATATTACAGTTGTTTTCTCGTGGGCAAAAACGTCGCGCAAAACCGCAGCGAAACAGGACTTGGGATATACTACTCAGGGATCCGCGGCCATAATTTTTCGCCGTGCGTTCTGCAGCCGAGATTTCTCTTCAGAGCTGTTCGTTACCAAAATTGAATACGGCCGCAGTAAATCTTACACGATCGTGGTCATTCCGGCTTATCGGAGGACGGTCGCATTTTTCTTTTCCTTTTTCTCTCGTTCGTCCGCGCGGTTCGCGTGCATTCAAATTAAACAAGGATTTAGAATTTCCAAGCTCGCCGGATCGCGGAACAAATGCATCAGCGAGGAACAGACCGCGCTTGCATTATAAGCAGATAAGTGCGGAAAAAAACGCGAACAAATTTCAATGAAATACAGGGGACCATTGTCCAAACTTTACCCGGTTTATTCGGCGAGCTCTTTTATGTATTTGTTACTCGCCGGTTTATTTTATACCGCGTTCGTGTCATTGCTACTTGTTAAACAATACTAATTTCATTATTTCATCAATTTTTAATCAGTTTATTCGGTGATCGTTGGTGACCTTGTGACGATCACTGTTTTAATTATTTGCAAATCTTTCATTTCTTTTTGCTTTAAAAACATTTTTATTATCTACAAAAATTATATTCCAAATACTTACTCCTCTGAAAAAAATTGTGGAAAACCAGAATAATGCAAATTACGCCTCGTGAACGTAAAAATAGGACTTTTGAGGGCGATCGCGGCCTAGATTGATCTTTTATCTAGCGCTTTTGACTACTGAAAACCCCCATTTTTGGATTATCGAGATATGAGAACGCGAATGCACCCTTGCAATCCTGGAGAAAGGAGTCTACTCCCTTCAATGGATCTAGTTACGACTGCCATGACATTCTCAAAAGTGTCCGTCGCAATAAGGTTAAACCAGTGGACCTCGCCGTTGGAAATATTATTTAGTTCGCGTGAAAATATTCCTTGCAGCTACGTTTGTATCGTGGAGGAAACGTGGGACCGCCATCTTCGCGAAATTGCTCTGGCACGACCGGAAAATCGAACGTGTAAGCATTCTCTCTCTTTCTGCGACTTCGCGTTCGGCGATCCTAATTAAAGTTGCCCTCGTCCTTGCGCGTAAACAAGGCCGAGCAACGCGTGTTCCACTCGATATTGGTATTATCGGGACCAAAATGTACGTGATCAAATTTATTACACCGCCATGGCTTCCCTTTTCTCTTTATTAAGCATCTGCTGCCTCTGATTCGTTTCGATTCCGTGTACCGATACAATGTACGCTGTGGCTCGTAAGTGGATGGCGAATTTCATACATTTTTCGTAAAAAAATCGGTAGGTGAAATATAAGAATTTATTCTAAGAGAGTTGCATTCTAAAATCGGACATTTCATATGCATCAACCTAATATAAATGAAGAAAATAAATCTTCACCTACCAGAATACTACGCGATCAAAAATACATATAAATTTGCGTATAAAATTTTAAAAGTGACCTTTACAGCGTTTTTTAAAGTCACCGCAATATTAAACAAATATAATTATCATATATGCTCTTCTCTATACCGTACAACTTTTATTTTAAACATTTTCTTTCACCATTTATAGTTTTTAAGATATGGAATTTTGTCCACAAAACGGGCATACCGACACACTGTGCGGCGCGGCTCGGCGCGGCGCACCGGACGAGGAATTTTCGATGCGGAATGTAGTCAACGGGATAACAAAAGGCGGGCGCTTTGTAAATTTCCGCGGTTTTAGTAACGGGACGCTTGAAACACCGCGGCGAGGAATTTTTAATAATTCTTTGCTCTCTCTAATTGACAGAAATATACATATTCATGGTGTTTCCGGCGCGGCGTCGAGAAACAATTACGGTGAAAAGATGCCGCGAGGAGTGGACAAATTGTTTGTACCAAGTTCCTGTGCGATGAATTTTTGAAATTTCTGTCATCCGATGAATGCTTGGTTATTGCAACGTGCATTATCGCCGGGACGTTCGAAACAATACGCGAATGGCCACCGTCAAATTATTTCCACCGCAGGATCATTTTGGCATCAAATTCCTGCATATCGGTTCGCTGATTAATTAAAACGCGATCGATCAAAAATCCTGGTGACTTGCGACCGGCATGATTACCGGAACACGTCAATTATACCGTACCCCGTGCGATACATTGGAGCTAAATGAAAATACGATCAAAGTGTTGTTGTTTCTAATTATTTTTAAGTGAATCTTTCACCAATATGTTCGTGACATTTATCTGGTTAAAATGAGACCAAACACGACATCATTCGGATTATATTTATTTGTTAAATTCTAGCTTTAGAAGAATCTCGATTATCCGAACCGATTAGTATGATCCAAATTGTATCGTGTTGGGTGTCGTTTCAATCAAGAACATGCCACGAATATATTCGTAAAAGATCGATTAAATAATCACTGGGAACAACAATTTTTAAATCATATATTATAATGCCGATGAACAACATTGTTTAACATAAACATATTCTGTACATAATAAAACTGATAAAAATCGTGTTATTTAAACATTGTCTATTTATAAAGTTTGCATTAACGTCATTAGCGACCACATTTTGTATAAATGAAAATTCCAATGATCCTGATAAAAAAATGAATGATATTCAGTTATAAATGGCGCCTCTTTTACTTGCCCATATAATTCCTAGCAATTGCAATTGTATCAAAATCTTTTTTTGCATGTCGCACATTTCTCTTTTATATGTTACATTTATTTTATATTTTCTATTATATGTAAATCAATTCATCTAGTTGCTAAAATAGGTCAGGTCGTTTAGTCCGATCATAAAAAAGTTGTACTGTTTTAAAGTGCGTTCAAATACTTTCGTGATTCACTGTGTACTTAACGGTAAACACAAAGTCGTGTATTTACAGTAATCTGTTTTTGAAACAATGTGAGATCTAAAGCCGAGAGAGAGCGAACTTCCATATTCGCGCGTGTCGCCGTGTTTGAACACAGTTTTTTCATGAAGTTATTACGCGCTTCACAAGCTCCGCGGTCCTTTATCCGCGTTCGTTCTTTTAAATAATTCAGCTAACCCAGACCGCAGAAACCGCGAGTCACAAGCGTTCGCCCAACAGTCTCCTTAATTTACGAAATAATTTTGTCCTGTCGACAGAGCTTTCGCGTAACCAGATTCCAAAATTGCTCTGGCAACTTTGCCCATCGGAATCTGGGGTCCGGACCAAGGGATTTGAAATTTCGAGGTAAGGGATTCCCAACTCGCGAAATAAATAATTGGCAAAATTGAAGATCATCTGGATCCAGTGGATCAGCTTAAACACTCGGCTTTGAATATTCCCTAGTAACGACGCGCTACGATACAAACATTTTTAGATGAAGTAGTATCTCCAAAGTTGCCATAATGTTCTAATTTTTGGAACATCAACACTTCATATAAGAATAATAAGAGTGTAGAACGAGCAATTATCTTAAAAATGATTATTTTGGTGTGAAATTATTAGCCAACATATGGATATTCAGAAATTCTCTGTATGTGCGCCATCTTAAATTTCACCTGGCCATTTTTGCGGAGGGCTGCTCGAAAACATAACTAATGAATAGTGTCATCAACACAATAACATCGACACTTCGTATAAAAGTAATATGAATTTAGTATGAGTTGGAAATAATATAACAGTGTCTGTAATATTTTCACTGTTTTAAATTACACCTACTAATTTTTGCCTTAAATGGATAAACTCCGATGTCTAATTATCAGAAATGTCTAGCAATTATTATTTTGCTTGAAGATCTCCACAGCTGACAATTTCGATTTTTAAAGGATGTAAATTATTCTAATTGATGAGTGCGAGAAAATGCTCAAGATTTGCACGATTAGTCAAGCGGCACGACTGTGGGTCTGGCACGGAAAGATATATGAGCCGACGCGACGTGTTAAAAATCGTCGAGAACAAGCGAATCCGTCAGGACGCTTGCGAATCCGTCGCGACGGCAGCAGGATATTTTTCAATTTAGATTTCGCCAGGATCGTTTTCGCGGGGCTGCGAGAAGATAGACGTGACAGGCGGAATGGATCTCGTCCGCCAACGCATTAAACGATTTTAAACGGCCGACTGTTCGTGCCGCAAAAAATTTCAGTTTCCCCTTTCACCGGATTCGAATTTCCCGCTCGAAATTATTCCTCCAATTCACGCGTTCACCGACCTCGGATCAATCTTCTTTTGTTTCACTGCGATTTTTACCACGGAATTCGTGGAAGGTAGAATGTTGGCGAAAACTGGAAATAAAACATTTAATGTTCGAACAAAATTTTTGTTGTTCAATTCACTAATTAATTTGTTAATTTTTATTAATGTACTATGTTTCAATATAATGGAAATAAAACATTGAATGTTCGAACAATTTGTACTTCAATCTACTAATTAATTCGGTAGATATTTATATTCAGTATCATGATCGATATTAATTTTTTATCAATTACTTCTTGAGTAATCTTGATATCGGTGGCTCGAAAATTATTTGTAACCCTAGGTTTTTAAATTCTTAAATAACATCGTTTAATATGATATATTAACTATATTAAACAATTGTAAATATTATATATACAGTCATCGCGTTCCATTTAATGGCGAATGCAACGTCTTGTGACCCATTGAAAATTGTTGTTCCGTAGAAAATTCGTTAAAATCTGAATTCAGAAAAGTATTATCGTCGGTAGGAACTTTGATGAACAGTCTGTCAACAGAGAAGTTCGGTGTTTGACGGAGGTTAGACGGATTATTAGTTTCGTTACAAGATAAACATTCCATAACGAGGCCTGCTTTCCCCTAACAATTACCCGTAAATCGCGCGCGCTGTTATGCAAATAACATGTTCCCCGAACGAGAGAAAGGTTAAAAATAGGTTCCGTGACGCGAGCGATTTTTCACCGGCGCGGAACAATGCGTTTATTTCGAAACCAATTTTCAATCGTACAATTTAATCTTTCGAATGCCGGCATACGATGAATTTCTTCATCGTATCGGTCGCTTTGCAATATTTTCAAAAGCCCGTGATTCGAAGGAAACCTTCACTGCCTTCGTGAAATTAATAGTTCCGAGTCGAGCGAAAAGAAATTTTTCTGTGTAAATCGGCTGGTCTAATTCAAAATTCTAGCGGCGGATTTCGAGCACGAGGAAGCTGCACTTGACCTTAAATACTTCGCGCGAAGTATTGAAGCTTATCGGACACATTCGAAAGGAACGTTCCACAATATGTACAGTCTTTTGTAGCTCGGTCGTCAAAATGGCGCTGGTTGTTTGAAGTTGCGATCGATCTTCGGTATTATACATGTACAGTAAACAAGCTATGGAATTGTCGGAGACGGTATCATCGGTCTGTCGTTAATTTGTGAAGACGTATAACCGAACAAGATTGGGAAAATCAATATAATTAAATGTGGATTGTCATGGAAATTATGTTTTTGCTAATTTATTAAAATTAATTGTTGTGAACATAGACATTCTCTTGAATTTTATAAAGTCAAACACGTGATAAATGCTTCGGTTGATAGACGACTTCTTTATTTACAAAACTATTAAATTAAAATAATAAATACAAAATGAAACAACTACCAACATATCTTTTATTCAGTGTTATAATTAATTTCATAATAACACGAAGTTGAACCTGCACGAATAATTAATAAATGTTATTGTACTATTAAATATTAACATAATAAATACAAAATGAAACAATTACCAACACATCTATTATATTCAGTGTTATAATTAATTTCACAATAACACAAAGTTGAACCTGTACGAATAATTAATAAATATGTTATTGTACTTATCTCTGCCAGGCATTAAACAAATGGAAAGAATCTTCTTCGCAAAGCAATGAGTCTTTATAAAACGTCGCTACCATACGAAACCCAATTAAAAACGAAGGAAACATTTAGCCTGAACTGTTTTCTGTAAAAGGAAAGAAACCTGTTCGCGGTGCAATCAATTTTTATGAAACGGTGTTAAATTAATGAACCTCGTAAAATATCTAATTACAAACAAAGATTTCATTTTAAATGAAATTGACCCAAGCGACACGGGAGGTTTAAAGGGATTGGTTGGCAGTGACGGCTCGGAATGCTTGCGTTTTAAGTAAAAATTCCTGTTTCCCGTGAGATACGCGCGCGATAGGAAGCCGGTGCTCGTGAGCGTTTATTTTTTTTTTTTTTTTTTTAAAGCGGTTCAGAACCTGTTAGGAAGTTTCGAAGATAAATGCTTTCGACTCGTAGCACGACAGGATGCGAGGAAAGTGAAATATTGTATCTGGCTGGAATGGAAATGTGGAATTACCCGAATGTGATTAATTATAAAAATACAGCTCGATATTGTGTATCCATGGCGCATGTTTCTGTGTGTGCTTTTCATACAGGATCACAACCACGCCCCTATATAACCTGTTGAAGATTGATTATCATAAGAAATAAAAAAATTGGTGTAATTTAATTTTGTTTGAACTCAAAGTCTGGTATGACGGACCAATCTGAGCGCGGCTACAGCGAACGGATTTCGGCTCGGCCAATGGCAACGTCACGCTGGGCGGGGCCTATCGCCGTGCCGGAATCCGTCCGCTGTAGCCGCGCTCTGATTGGTCCGTGTTTTTCGCTAGTTAACTCCTTAACGAAGCCGCGGAAGACATTTTCGCAAAGGGAAAAGTTGCTTCAAATTACCCCAGGAATCTTCTCCCTCGAGTACAACATTTTTGGGACACTCTGTATAACTTAGTTTGGGTTTCAAGGGAATTAATACGTATTTAGTATTAATAGTAGATTCTGTCTTCTTGAAGAAACGATAAAAAAGTATTCGAATGGCATGTTGGGCAATTAGTTCTTCTGTACAGTAATATCTCTCACGACGCAAAAAGAATCTCTTCCACTGTAGTAATCTGACCTCGGCTCGGGTATATCGGTGTGAACCGCTACTAATGCGACGCGGAGAGTTCAAAGGGCCGTGCGTCCTCACAATGTAACACCAATATTTAATCTTTTTTTATTATTACTTATTTCTGTATGGAACTTTCATCAATATATTCGTGGCATTTCTCTGATTAAAAAAAGACCAAACACGATATAATTTCAACTGTATTTAGTTGTTTAATTGACGAGGGACGTTTCGGGCGCAAGGAAGGACAGCGTATGGGAAAGAAAGAGACGCGGAGACGGTTTAGAGGCGCTGTCCTTCTCTACGTTTGTTTCGACTCGGCGTTTGAAGCTCAAAAAAACCCATTGCAAAATTTGTACCGAACAAACAAACAGACAGACAGACAGACAAGAAAGCACGCTAATAAAAACGTGGTAAAATATAGCTAGCAGTCTACGCACGACGCAACCGAATCCCCCGATGCTTTTGCGTCGTGAGAGACATTACTGTAGCTGTTTGCCGAAACCGTTCCTCAATTGTTTCAAGCAATCAGTACAGACAGCAATTATCATTCCAGGATATTTTCCGCTGCCACCGGTCTACTGCCTCGCCTGGATCTGCCTGGACGTGTTGTTCTGCACCGCGAGCATCATGCACCTGTGCACCATAAGCGTGGATCGATACCTGAGCCTACGGTACCCGATGAAATTCGGTCGCAACAAGACCAGACGGAGAGTCACGCTGAAAATTATCTTCGTGTGGATCCTTAGCATCGCCATGAGCCTACCGCTCAGTTTAATGTACTCGAAGGTGAGGAACTGTTCGCGGACGTTTCCTTTCTTTCTGACAGGTAACATGTGTCACGAACGACAACGATCATCCCCATTCTCGTCATTAAAGCTTGTTAGAAATTTCACGGTCATTTATTTCGCCCCCCTCCCCCGCCACGCAATACAATTTGTTTCAAATCAACGTTCTCGAATCAATTGTTACGAAAAGAGTTTATACAATAATTGATTAAATTTGATCTGTCAAGTGCGAAAAATTGATACGATTTTTAGGAATTTTCTAAAAGAAGGTTGACGTAACGATACGATAGAGATTGACAGAACTAATGAAACGTCATAAATAGATTCTAAGAGATAGGAAATATTGAAAAGATGTCAAAACAATTAACAAATTATTGAGGAAATACATTTTTATCTTATAGACGTCGCGGGATCGATGAAGAAAATATTTATTTTGCTCAAAAATAAAAGGTCTGTGTAGGATTGTTATAAATTTCAAAATTATAAGATATAGAGTCCATCGATTTTATGAGTAAATTATTATGTCCACCGTCTTGATAGAACATTCGTTCGTATTCTAGTGAATTCGTATACGGAGAATTGATGAAATTTTTATCTGTGACTGAAATTTTCAAAGGGGCTAGCAACGTTTCTGTTTCAGTCTCGAAAAGCAGAGTTTAAATTTTTTCCGAGGGGACAGAAATTTACGACGGGTGTTCATAAGTTAGGGAAAGTTCGGAGAAGTTCCTTGTAGTTTTAAAGAGCAAACGACAATTTAACCTGAATTTAATGTGAGATCAGACAAACAGTTTCGATCGGATATTGCGATCGAATGCGTCACGGACAATAAACGTGCGTCGATTATGAATGAACGTCCCACAGAGAAACGTGGATTAACACGTACACGCGGGCCGTGCGATTGTGTGTCGAACGCGACGATACAGGTGTATTGACAGAAATTCGATGAATCATCGTTGTGACGGTGTTATAATTGTTACCGTTTCAGGCGGAAAAGTCCCGAATACAACGTGACCGTTTTGAAAAATGTCTTTCGCGAGTTTTCGAGCGTCGAGGAGGAATTAAATTCAACTTTGATTAATCGCGAGCGAAAACGCGTGCGTATTCTGAGATAACGTTGCGGCAGCGTGTAATCAACTTTTGCTCCTTTTGTGGAAAAAAAAGTATTTAACCGTGGCACGCTAATCTTTTTTGTGTCGGGCACTTGTGATTAATTCCCGTCGTTTGTGCTTTACACGAATTTATCAGGAATTTTTCAATTGGTTGTAACAAGATTGTTTTGATTTTTGGTTGGAATTGCTAAACGAGGAGACATTAATTATTGAAAAAAATTTCTTAAATTACTTCCAACTATAATAAAAATAATTATAATGTTGATTTTTTGTTATTCTTCTATATTCCTAGCAATAAATAATGATTTATACAAGACTTGTGGTTATTGGTTCAGTTTCGCTCCTTTTACGTATTATTGTCTGCCATAAACCAGCCTCATTATAAATCCTGTCATCAAGTAAGTTTATTTCAATTTTCTTATAATTTTCTGCATATGTTTGGTAGTTAATCTTGCAAGTAAATTATTGATAAAATTAGAAGAATTAGTAGAATTTACATAATCGTTGGGTGAAACGAAATCGTATTAATTTTATTCAGTTAGGTTATGTTTACTTTTTACATTGAACCCATATGAGACTCCTAAGTCGTACTACTTCGTCAGTCGAAATAACGTCGACGCAGAATAAAGAAAACACAAAAAATACGGCAAATAAAAGAAACGCAGTAATTAATAAAAAGGAATTGGCATTAAAAATTAAAAAGAAGAAAAGCGATTGGTTTTCTTTTATTTATGGAGAAGATCGGGAGGAAAACATGATTCAATGCTTGAAATGCAAATCATGGGTGCACGATGTATGCGCTGGAGTTGACAAAAGACGAAAAAAAATTTGTATGCGATGTTTGTACTAACTGAATACCTATGTGTCATGTAAACAGATTAATAAAAAGTACGTTTTAATTATTATTATTGCTTAATTCAATTCTTAGGTACGACTTAGGAAATCGGTTTATTTTACATGAAAGCATTTTCTAATTTCGTTATAATAAATAACAACAATATTAACACAAGTTTTGAATAACACATTTAATTTCTATTTATTTGATAAATCCTAAGTTTCATACGGTTTTTTTCGTAAGGGGTACGACTTGAGCAACCATACCCTACTAGATTGTAACGATTGTTACATTAACATCGTGTAACATAACAATGTTAAAAGTACGAACGAAAGTATTGAAATAAAATCAAGCAAAAGCGTAGAAATAAAATTGAAATAAAGTCGACGTAAATTGAGGCGACTAATGATCTCAAGACCGAGTAAAACCACGTAAGATAATAAAGAATAAATTGTCTATTCGTTGTGGAGTAAAGACAAAAATAGTCGGCCGGAATTGCAGACATTTCGGAAACAATAATGTTAACCTGCTGGGACTGAACGGTATCGATCAGGAGACTGAAAATTAAGAAAGTGAAAAACGAAACAGCTGAAAGCGTATCCGGTACATTTAAGCTCCCGATACTTCGTCCATTAAACCGTTGATAGGCATTCCGTGGAGTTGTCGTGTAGCACGAAACCCGTGCCTTCTCTTCCGTACGTGCATTTACAGCGTAAATCACAGACCCTAGAGCGAGGTAAAAAGCGTGTACCTAGAAATGCATCAATATAATCCGAGAGGTAGCGCTGACCTGCTAGTTTTGCCAATTCGATTCTGAGTATTGACATTTTTTCAGAATAAAGTATTGAAATTTTTTAACCAATGATAATTATATTCGTCACAGTTCAATAATTCCCAGCAAACTTCAATAATTAATGGTCGTCCTCTTCAATCATTTACATATAGAAACGCGCCGGTTGCAGTTGTGCAATTTTCCGTGCAAGATCAATGATGTGAAGTTAAATTTATGAAAAATGATCTCACAGCATATGTCCAAGTAATATTTTATAATATTTGATGTGCAGCAACAATGCAGCAATTTTTGTAATGCTTCATATAAAATATAGAAATTTTGATTGGCTACATGAACTAAATAAAAATGTAGCTAATAAATAAGCTGCAGAAAGTAAATTTTGATCAGCTGCATAAATTAAATGAAAATCCATTAAATTGGATTTACGGTGCCATTTCAGACCAAATTATTTTAACACCAATATACAACCAGGATAAAAGTACTAATTCTTGTAACACTTTTCATCAGCCACACAAATTAATTGAACTTAAATTAAGAGAGGCTGGATAGCACCGCAACGCAGAAATGATGCCACGATTTTGCTGTTTAAAATAAGGTTGAGTAATAACAAATAGAAACAATGCCATCTCTACTACACTAAAAACAAAATTAATTTCCGAACGACCTAATGCATATATTACACAGTACAGCCTATTTAACATTACATTATAACAATACTATCGAGGATGAAATTACTAATTCCTACACTGCTCAACACAGAATGTAAATATTTGTATGAGCTACACAAAATGAATAATAATTCGTTGAATTTCACGTTACGTTGTTTTAACAATATCAGAACAACAGACAAAATTAGAAAAATCCCTTTCTTGCGAATAAGAACAGCTTCCCGGTAGAATTGAAAGAAACAAATGCATTCGAGACATTTTACGATAACGTTGACGGTATAAATGTACGTTAAGCAGTCGCAGAGATCTCAAAGGCCTCAGTTCCCATCATTAAAATGTAGATACGCAGACGTGAGTAATAAACCGCGAGGAATGTTGAGTATTGAAATTCTGACGATCTCCATGCGAGAATCGCGAATGAAAAATTGGGTCGCAGAATCGCTCCGCGGAACACACTGGCAGCCAATATTTCAGCGAATCGCAGGATTTGCATTCCCGCGGAATACAAACTCCCGCGGCGGAAGTAAATTTCGATTCCGAAAGTTACTCTGTAACTCTGGGTCGCGATTTCTTGGTCCCCTTGGGCGACCGAGGAATCGCGCGATTTTCGAAGGAACGTCGAATACTTGGCCCATTTCGTGCTGCGAATGGCGCAAATAAATGTTCCGAACTTCGTAGCAAACTTCGAAACAAAAAATCCTTCGCTGCTGATCTGTAGCTGCGAGCGATTGTGCCCAGAAACGGGTCGGTCGCGAGATCTTTGTTGAACAAACCACTTTGACTAATTCGCACTTGGTGAAAATTGCGATATGTGTACTCCGGACTTTCCACATTTATGACAAAAATGTGCAAGAAAATTTAGAAACGTTAAAGACATTAAATTAAAATTTTTTTAAAAAATTGACATATTTTAATTTCATTGTTACGAGCCGGGGCCGCGAGCAGCACGAGTGGCCGGCGAAGGGTTATAAACCCAGGAATATGGTATCAATTTGTTAGTTAAGGTACGCGGACGGACCCAATGCGAAATTGGGGAGCCGCTAGGAATATAGACGGCGGAAACAAAAATTCAATCGATTCTACAATAATTACAAATTTGTTCACGAGAAGAGTTGCTCGTAATTGTTTCCCAATTGACACACAACACAATGCAAAATATGGTTAATTGGATTCGATGAAGCTCGAGTTTCTAGGGGCTGAACCATACCGGTCTATCTCATTACTTATTGAATGACTCTTCTGCACAGTCATACAGCAAATAGTAGGGGACAAGTTAGAAATTAGAGGGAAGAACAAAGGTGCAGACGTACGAAGTCGGGATTAGGGGATGAAATATTAATTACCTAAGCACGTGTATCCTGTGGTCAAAGAGAAGGAAACGTGCGTGACAAAACATAAAAATGAGCTCTTTGTTAGCACTGTACTCAATTGTAGTTACTTACAAGCTCTTAATAATAAAGAGCTGAAAGAATGAAGACAAATTATTGAAGGTTTTTTAACTAAAATTGTTCCATAGGAACACAACTGTGAATTTTATGCATTTATGACAGGAACATTAGGATTAAAGTATTAGTGCAGCATAAGTGTATAAAAATTATTAACCTTTCGCACTCCGAATTATTTTCCAATTTTGTTGCCAACAACTCATCCCTACTATGAAGTGTTGTTCTTGTAATTGATTTCAAAGGACAGTTTCTCGACTGCTACTTATGTAAAACAATTTTGTTTACTAATTATATTAACTACAGTTCTCAAACTTTGTTGTAATTTATATTTGTGTTAACTAAAAATTAAGACAATTAAATAAATAGAGGAAGAAGTTTTATTTACATTTTTCTTTCGTTGACGTCGAGTCACACTCGGCAAAGGAGTGCAACAAAGGGTTAAAACGAGAAAAACTCTTGAAATTCATGCAAAGAATTTTTATTCTGCATAAGGATATGCAATCTGACAAATACAATTTCATTCGTAAACATTTAAATTTTCATGAACTATTTCTATCGATTAATTTTTATTGCGTCGTACAATTCAGGGTTAACGAAAAAAGGGGTAACGCAAACAGGAGAAAGAGGGGAAGCAATGGGAACACGAGAAGATACAGAAGTAAGAATGCAATCGGAGGTAGGAAAGATTGGGTAGTACGAGAGGATGCCCGAAATATTCGAGAGAAGTAGGGCAGAAAGAAATCAAAAGATGGTGGCGAGGGTAAGTTGCGGAAACGGGAAAGCAGCGTAACAGATATTGGAAAAGCGGAAGGGAAGAAAAGTGCAGGATATGCAGCTACGGATCGTTTGAACATCTATGCGAAAGTTGCAATAAGCAGCTGGAGGAAAGGGTCGACGTAAGAACAGCCGAGATGCGACGGAAGAAATTAAAGAAACCTGTACAAGATAGAAAACTAGAAGAGAAAACGAGCACGACTAAAAACTACGAGAAAATTAAATTAATATCGCGAAACACAGGAAACATGTTTCAAACTTGTGGACAAAGACTGGAACTCTCGGGAAACTTTGTTGCAAAATTTATTTCGTTATCTTACAAACCTTAAACAGAGTGAGCCTTTGTAGAAAATTTACAAAATGTCAAGAATGCAATTTTCTATATTAACCCCTTCCCGTATAAACATTGGGACATAATCTGTTCGATATAAATGTTAATCATTTTTTCAAAGTGTAATTAAAATTCTGTGCCTCTGAAATAAATATTTTAGCGTCGAAGTAAACTCAATAAACTCGAGCAAGAAATGTATTCATCATTCTAAACACGAGCGAAATGATACGACAAGGGGTTAACTATGACTAGACTGCGGATTTTTTATTCTTATAAAAATGGGTTGGTGCAATTTGAAGAAGTGTTAAAATTATTCAAGGAAGAATTGAGCTCTCACCTCTTGTAATCGCTGCAGACAGTGCAGACAAATGATTATTTTGCAGAAAGATCCGCAGTCTAACAACGACTCTTCAGATTCTCAGTCTCTATAGAATTCTATGCCTGACTGATGCGTCAAGTTTCCACATTGTCGCACAAAGATCTGTAGTGTGCTAGGTGCCGTCACGAGACAGCCAGTATGGCGGACCATTTAATCAAAGTTTCGCTTTTAGCGGATATACGGTGCGCAAACCATCGCGTTACAAGCTTTGTTAATACACAACGCCGTGGGACAAACAGATTCGCAGCGCGTTTTCGAGTTCACCTGTCCCAAAACCATAATTTTCCTTTGCAAGAAAAGTTCGCCCGTTTCGCTCGATAAATTTTCATTCCTCGCGTGTGCTCGTTAAACTCGCTGAAATATGTACAACGTTTCCGTGCCGGCCGGGCAACCGAACTATCAAAGAGTTTCCAATTAACTCGGCTGACATTAACGCGCGCGGACCTGAACAATATGAATCGCCAGTCGGTATTAAAGCGTCGTTTGAGGTCGGGCCTCCGAGGTCATCACGTGACGGGCTTGTGTCACCGGTTTTAAGGAGACCGTCTCATACGGACGGGTTAGAAAATCCATTCTTTTTTACTGTATTCTTTTAAAGATTCGAGTACTACTTGTGAAAGATTCGATTCCTTTCAACATCGAAGTACTTACAAGTATTTTCACGAAACTTGTAAGTACTCATTCCGAGGTTCGATATCAGTTTGTATAAAATGAATACTTTTACGAAACCCATGAAATGAAACGTGGTTATTGAAATTGACTCGGATTCGTGAGTACATATTGAACTTGATCCCATCCCTAGTAATGTCCCATTCTAAGTCAATTCTCGGTTCTGTGTTGTGACATAGATCGGAACAGGACTCTATTTTTTGTGGGTCCGTCGACCGCGCCGAACGTAGAAAAGGACAGAATGTAAACACGGACCGGGCGTGTTTGTATTGATCCTTTTGTATTGATTACAGAAGGATAAAATTCTATTTCGCCTAGAAAGCAAGGCAGAATATTCGTATTCGTTAGACTTTGTATAAAATCTTCGTTAACGTTAAAATGCGGCAAGGGGTTGAGGACAAAGAATTCGTAATTATTGGAGCTGTGAAAGTAATGATTTGAGAGGGGTTGTGAGAGTTTGATGATCGGTGAAGGTAGCAGTGTTTTAATAACTCGTTCTCGGTGCAGTCTGCCATCGATCTTTCCGGTTCCGCGATTCTCGCTTGGAAGAACGCGTCGGAAACGAAACAGACGGAGCCGGGAGCGAAGAAAACGTATCCCCGCGATGCACGCGACTGAACGAGAGGGTATAAAAGGGTTCTAGAGGGGTGGGGTATTTTTGTCGGAAATTGCGGCTTATTCTCACGCGAAGCGGAAAGATGATTCGATCTGCACGGTTGCTTCTCGCCGGTAGCTCTCGCCAACAGACAGACTTGTCTGATTTGCGACTTCGCATCGGCAGACAATGGCTCCGAGGATTATTGCCCCGCGTGAATTCGGTTTGCATAATGATCCGAAACGCCGGACACGGAGGCTGCTTATGGAAATTCCAGTTCCAAACAGCAATTTGCGCGTTTTAATATTTAACCGGTTTAATCATTAAAACAGATTATTATCGAAATGATATTTCTAACAATTAATTATCCATAGGAAGCAATTTATATGAATTATGACAACGTTATTAATCCTTTAGGAACGACGCTTGTGTACCAGATTTCGTTCTATGCGATCGACATTGTTGTCGATGTTAGCAATTAGCATAATTTGATTCAGACTTGTAAATTCTTGAGCAAACAGTTTTCTTTATGAACTCCTCGGAGCAGGTTTGAAATATTTCGAGTAAAAAGCACACCGTGTAACAGTCACGGAACATTCCGCCGAGGAAGAGTTCGATTATCCGAACACCAAGAGCTAATTGGGAACCGGAATTTCACATCCGCTCGACAGATCCCGTCACTAATGATGGACAATGAAGGACTGGGTGGTTTTTCTCTCGGCCAGCACGTATTTTAGGTTCACGAAGGCCCGCGAACTTGCACGACACGTTCGCTCGCATGACGGATCGCTCGACGAAGTATACGCCAGCTATTATAGATGGGAAATACGAAATACGTCTGTCAATCGTTCTCCTACGAGATATAGGATCGGTTCGGGGCGTCGATGTCGAGGATTACGTGAAGACGCGCATTCGGAAAGTCTTCGAGCAAAAATTCATACTCTCAGTGCAGAAATAATTGCGGTAGCTTTAACCTTCGATGCCTATTTTAGGATAAATTGTTGTTCGAATATGTCTGTGTGCTGTACCGTCGTAAAGCGCACAGTTGGCTGTATTGATTCGTGCAAATGGTTTTCGCTTTCATTGTTTCGTGATGCCCACTCGGTGCTGTTGACGTCAAGACACAGTCATGCAAGTTCAAGAGGTTTTAGTTTTCAGAAGGCTCAAAGTCTTCTTTGAAAAATTAATAAGACATTGTGTGGAGTCATGAATTTTACATTAATTTGCTTTATACCTTACATTTGCTCAGATTGTTTATCAATTTTATTAAGCGATTTTTATATACATTTTCTTGTAAGACATTTGCAAAGGTCGTACACAGAGACAAAGGTCGTAAATTATTATTCGACCGTGGATTTTTATGCAAACTTCTATTCCCACAGATCGTTTCACGAGTATCAGAATAAAGCAAAAATTTGTTTTGTCAGAAAGCTCCCTATCGTACACAGAAACAAACATTATCTTATACGTTATTATATTATATTATTATAATTAATTTAAAAAATATTATTATAAGAAACATTATATCTTGTACGTAAGAGAAAAGTGAATGAAAATGCATAAAAATTCGCGATCTGCTCACACGACAACGTTCCGCGAACAATAAAACACAAGATCTTGCGCAATTTAATAAAATCCCAGAGTAGTTTATTGAGTTCTAATCACATAATAAATACAATTATATTCGATCACACCTCCACATTTGTATAGATACAAAACCAGAAACGTTGTACAAATAAAGAACCAATGGAAACTGAAATATCGTTAACGTTAATAAATATTGATACTTATCTTAAGTGGGTAACGAAGTTCCAATAAAAGACGGGCGTACTGACGACGAAAGCAAATGATATTTTATTGACAAGGAGGACAGTAACTCGATGAGCCGGGCTGAGTATTACGAGAATGAAAAAACGCGTAAAGTATCGCTGCGGGACGGCGTATACTCGAAACGAGGAGAGGTTTGGCGAGAAATAGTGTTGCTCTTGTTTTTCCTTTTTCTGATTTTTGCTTTTTAATTGGTTCTCCTACAGACGACAACGAACTATGACGCTTATACAGGTGCAGCGGCGGCCATTGTTACAGGAAACATCATCGACACGGCGAGCAAATGGTGGAACGATGGTTTTAATCCTCAGTGAACTCGAATGGCTCTGGAGGATCCGCTTCCTTCTCGTCGTCCAGTTTCCGGCCGAAAGCTGAAACATAACCGCGATAATGGTACCCGACATGTTGATTACTCTTCTGACGATGCCGACGCGTTTATCGATCCTGACAGTGACGAAGCTGCGCTCACAGGAATGGGAATCGCGAAGTTGGGAACGTGTTTTGGCGACGGTATGACGGAACAGTATCGCCACAGTGCTCGGACTGTCGAGTAGTTTCACCAAAACACGTTCCCAACCAATTAATAAAAAGAATCGATTCTATAAGTACTAAAAAATACTGTAAACATTGGTTGTTGCGGGCTGTTTCTATTTGTTAGCGGCTGCCATTGTCTGTATGAGATTGTTGTGGAAAATAAAATAAATACTGAAAAACTGAAACGTAACGAATGCAGCGAAAACAATTCGCATAGCCGGAGTATATTGCACGGTAACTCCTGTTCCATTGTTCTTTTGTTACGTCGACTTTATTATTTGCGATAAACTAGAATGTGAAACAAAGCAACCGCGTAACCACATAATTTAATTTTTCCATATCTGAGATGATAATGCGATGCGAGCATTAATTAGGTCCTCGTGGGAATGTACTTGGAAATAAACTGAACTAACAGGGCTGCGGATTTTATACACTTCTAACAAAGTCTTCCAAACTCGTCGCAACGTTGATCACCTTTAGAACATGTCACAAAATTTTATTTTCCAGCCTAACATGCTACGAATTAGTCGCCGAGCGTCGATAACCGCATAAACATCCGCAGCCTAATTAGTAGGGTAAATACATACATACGCAGCTTGGTAGTTTGGAAGTTTTAAGCAAGACAAATGTTGAACCACTTACCAGCAACTGGCTCCACAAGTTCCTCCTCGGTATCAGGCTGTACATGGTTCACCATGACGATGCCTCCTATCTGAAGGTCCTTTACAGGAACGTAATGGCTGCCGTCCACTAGTTGGATCACCTTCAGTTGTTGTCGTAAAATGCGTGCCGGGTTTTGAAGTATCTCGAAGTTTGGCTCGACTTCCTTCTTCTCCTTCTCAGCTTTCTCGGTTTTCTCGGTCTTCTCGCTCTTTTCAGCTTTCTCGGTTTTCTCAGTCTTTTCGCCTTTCTCGCTCTTCTCGGCTTTCTCGCTCTTCTCGCCTTTCTCGGCCTCGTCCTTGCCTTTCTTCTCGACCTTCTCCTTTGTCTCCTTCACCACCTCCTTCGTCTCCTTCTCGTCCTTATCCTTTTTCTTCTCTTCGGCTTCTTTCGGCGCAGCACTTTCCTTCACCTCCACCACGGTTTCCTTCGTCTCCGGCGGGTCCTGTTGATTTCGTCATACAAAGTAATGTCATATTCTAGATGATATAGGGATGCTCAACATAAAAATTAATTAGTATCTCATAAATTCTGACCAAGCTTCACTAGTACATATCAAGATAATTCATTTGCGTCTCAAAGATTCTAACAAAGGTCCACATAATTGGAACTAAATACATATATCAATATAGTTAGTTGATAATCTTACAAGTCCTAGCAAAGTTCAATGCATATATTAAAATAGAAATGAACGATTGTATTTCGCAAATCCTGACAAAGCTTCGTTCAATATATGAAAACAAAACTGTGAATTTCAATGTCAGATATTCTAACAAAGCTTCACTGTATCAGAAATCTTGGCAAGCTCGATTGAAAATAATCCTACTGCGTGTCTGACTAGAAACCTCTAGTCGCTCAGGAACGATAGAGGAGGTAGTGAAAGTTCTAGAAAGAACAAAGTAAATACGTACCACTTCCATCTTCTCGTGCGAATCCCTAGCTTTCCTTTCGGATTCGCGTCTCTTGGTCCTCGCAGCAACGCTGAGGACAGCAGTGGTGACCTTCTCCCTTTCCTCGCGTTTCTTCTCCTCCAACGGTGCGGGATAAGCATAAACGCTTGGCCTGGCGTTCGAGCGGATCTCGAGCTTCGGCATTTTCAACTGTGCGTTCAGAGCGATCAGACAGCTCGGGGTGAAAGCAAGAGCCAAACAATGGGCCAATGGGAACCAGTACCAGTACTGGGTGAACACCAGGGCACCGACCACCGCTAACATGTTCGTGTGGCCTGTCCGGGACTGCAGGGACACTGTCACGTTACGGCCACCTGAAACAATTGTTACGTAGAAATAAGTAACCGAGGGAGACAATCAAATTAATATTGTATTTTAGTAACTATTTCTTCAATGAAGTGACGTTGGTTGCAAATAAGAAACGGTGGTACATTGACTATCCTGAATTATTTGTATGAATGTGAAAGAATTTATATAAATTGAAGACGGCATGCCTCATGCTCTTCGTACAAATTTCTGTAGGCTTAATTTTTTATACGAATCTGACATAATTTATGTAAATCGAAGGCGGCATTATGCTCTTGCTACAAGTCCACAATGAACGTGAAATCTTTATATATAAAAATGCAGTCCTGACTCATTCACTCACTGATCAACGCCCAGGCTAAACCCTTGGACCTAGAAAGCTTAAATTTTGCACAGAGGTTTTCTTTATGATCTATACAAGGGATAAGAAATATAAGGGATATTTCGAACCCCCAGGAAAATTCAACCCCCAAGGGGTAAAAAAGGGTTGCAACGTTTGTATGAGGAATATTTTGTTCGTGGTCCGATTTGCTTGAAACTTGGTCTTTTAATGCTCTTTGATATAATTAATCAAACACCTATTTCGGCATTTTAAAAAATTCAACCCCTAAGGGGGTGAAAAGGGGTTGCAACGTTTATATGAGGAATATTTTATTTGTGGTTGGATTTGCTTGAAACTTGGTCTTATTGCTCTTTGATATAATTAATCAAACATCCATTCGGCATTTTAAAAAATCTAACCCCCGAGTGGGTGAAAAGTGGTTGCAACGTTTGTATCAGGAATATTTTGTTGTCGTCTTTGTCTTAATGCTCTTTGATATGATTAATCAAACACCTGTTTCGGCATTTTAAAAAAATTAATCCCCTAAGGGGGTGAAAAGGGGTTTTGAAATCTAAGATGGCGAGATGACATCAAATTAAAACTCTATAGGGGTGAATGGGGGGTTAAAAGGTTCTATGAAGAAACAATATCAATTTTCGAGGGCATTAAACGGTTTTCTGTGCGAGCGAAGCCGCGGGCGAAAGCTAGTGTGAAATAAGAATGAACAGCAGGAATAAAAATCAAACTAGGCTGAAGAATATCGATGCTGGTCAAAATCCGCAGTCTGGTAATGCATTGAAAGGGAATGTACTCACCAGCGTCGATGATTCCTTGAGCGAGAATGGCGCCGAACTTGGCCATGACGTCCTCGTGCTTGTCAACGACAACCTTGACGTAAAGGGCGCGGAAGTCCTTGACGCGGGGACAGGTCGCCTCGGTCTGCTGAATCAGGATCATCGCGGAAGCGATCAGGGCGCCCTGACGTACGAAGTTCACCGGATCATTGGTCATCGGATCCAGCAGAGCTATGGCCTCCTTCAATCCCGTGCCAGCGCACGCGATACCCAAAGCCATCGCGGCCCCGTATCTCACGTGGGGATTGTAGCTTTCCGCCAACAAGGACACCACGCTGGGACATTGTTCCGGCGTTCTGTAAACAGAAATACGACGCCGCGGTGAATCCACTGGTGGTTTTCGGGGTGGGCCACTGTCCAGCCCCGAGATATAGCCCGGGGACACAAATTTCAGATATTATTGGGCTATGAAATCGCTGATTGCGGATGGCGTGAAAATCCTTTGTTCGCGAAGGGCCACGCGATTACGATTACCAACGGCCCGGCCCGTACGAGTGACAAATGCGGCTGTAAAATACTGATAATGCGGGGCCGGGGAAAAAAGGGGCAATCTGTTTCGCAAATTTAGGGTTGTGGTAACGTGATCGTAGTATACCTCGGGGGACGTGGACAGATCGATAAAAGTTGCAAGAATTTCAAAATAGAAATTGTCGGCATCGAGAAACAGTAATTTAACTCGCAAGGGAGGGACCCCAAATGTCCGACTTCGATTTTGATAATTTTTTGTGAGGCGATGGTATATGGATCCCTAATGATGTCTGCGAAATATTAGGTGTAGTTACTCAATAGTTTTAAAGATATAAACAATTAAAGGTTCATACCTTGTTGATATACCATGATTCGCAGCTCAAGTTTTCGAAGTTCCAGTGTTTATATCTTTAAAACTATTGAATAACTACACCTAATATTTTGCAGACACCATTAGGGATCCATATACCATCATCTCACAAAAGGTCCTTCCCTTATCAGTATTTTACTCGGACATTAAACATTTAGATTCGACCTAGATTATATAATTTCATTGATATAATACCTCGTACAATACTTAAATGTGTAGTAATTGATCAGATACCAACATATTTAATAATGTAAATATTGTGCTTCGAGTCACCACTCGAGTGTTAAGGGTTAAGTTAGAGGCAATATATTGACATTCCTCAATTCGTTTGGTTCATTTACACTAACTAATTTATTGTCATAAATGCATAAAATATGCTGTCCAGAAATAAGTGTTTAGATGGTTCATTAATCGACTCCTGCGGAGCCTAGACATCAACCCCTTTTTTATTATTTACAAACCAACCTTTTAGACAGGTGTTTACACACAATAAATGGGATAAAGACTGTTTTAATGTCGTATGTAAATCGCGCGAAGGGCTGCGAGAAACTGGAGAAGCGATTTTGCAAGATATGTTTATGGGTTCATTGCCAGTGACCTCTTTCACAGCTCTGGATCATCCTCTTTACAGGAAGTAGAGGCAAGAGCGCTATTGTGCGTCGACACCTGTTGTGCTCGCCTCTAGAGGGTTTCCGGGACGATTTCTTTCCAGCAGCTACTCGATCCGACACTGATTTTTATTCACAACTGAGACTAGTCGTAGCTTTAAAGAGGCACGGAAGGTGAATAAAAATAGAGGAAAAGACTGAAACTGCTGTTCTACAGCTACTTCTTCTCTTTTGAGTCGCATAAGACATCTAGCATACTATTCTTCAAACGAGCCATTAATTTGTTAGGACGAGATTAGAATGTTGTAGACAGAGAGAGAATTACACGCAGAACTCCGGGTAACATTTATGTATATTGCACACGCTTATGCAATAAGCTTTATGCTTTCACTGAAATCTTCCTTCTGCATTGTTAGGACTATGAAGAGCCATAAATGCTCCTGGGCCTTGATAGCAATCCTCCCACCTCTTGCCCGAGCAACCGCACTAATTCCATCAACTTTGCTTACCAGAGCAATAAAGCACAGAGACCCCACCTGTAAGCGTCACAACCAAACGGTACTCTCATCCAACCGCGCAACCATTATGTTAACTAGATAATTAACAGTGCCAGTGACCCAGAAGATCAATTTCAAAATCCGCGATGCCAATGAAACAACGCTAGAGATGCAATACCTTCCAACGTTTGAACCTGGAATTCTCATGAATCCTCGCGGTGTGGGCAAGCCGCGAAAAATGTATTCGCCATCGACAACTTAATCCCCGCGGCACGGCGCGGCGGGAGAAAAAAAACATAGCCTCGACTAGCATCGAGGATCGACCACCACGGATCTGACGCTAAGTGCATAATCCTGTTTGCGACTGTTACAGGACGATGATTCGGTGCTGGTGGACGGTGCGTGCCAGATACCGGACCCGCTTTACAAGCTGATCGGCAGCATAATCTGCTTTTACATACCGCTGGGCGTGATGCTGCTCACGTACGCGTTGACAGTACGATTGCTGGCGGAACAGAGACAGAACATTGGGGGAACGCCTGGAGGTTGGTACTCCGGATGGCTAGGTGGCCCGCAGGGACCACCCCCGGGAGGTTAGTGTGTTATCAGGTACACTGACCTGTTACATTTCTCTATCAACCACTAAACCGAGCCGTGTCCACCGTGGAAAGGGTTGGAAAAGAGAGAGGAGAGAGGTCAGTCACGGTTCCTCTCTTTCGACAGTAGCCAAATAAAGTCTAGCAAGCTGAATCCTTCAGGGACCACAGCCCGTTCTTGCTCTCTTCTCGCGTGACTATTTGCTGTTACCGATGTTCGCGTAGTCTGCTGAGGATTTAGATTTTTATTTCCAACCCTTTTCTTTAACGTATCTACAGTCGGTGTACAAAGTATTCGTACACCTTTTAAAAACTAATAACTCTTTTATAATTGTAACAAACGACCTGATGTTTTACAAACAATTAGAAGCATTAGTTCACGAACTGATATGCATAAAAGATTTTCCAGAAATTACAATTTACAAGGTTGCATGCAAAAATAAAAAAGGCAATTTTTTAAAACCTTTTTATTTGGCCCCTTATTGAATATTTAAAATATATATTTTCTAGATCTATGTTCTTTATACGCATATTGAACATTTCATCAAAATCGATTGACGCGGGTAAAAATTCTGTGGATTTCAAGCAGAAACTGATCAAAAGTCGTGTAAAACTACGATTTTCACCATTTTTAACCGCTTGTACCTCGTGTGTATGTTAATCGATTTCAATGAAACTTTCAGCATGTGTATAACTAACATAGATCTACAAAACATATATTTTAAATTTTCATTAAGGGCCCAAATTAAAAATTTTTTAAAAACTGCCTTTTTTATTTTTGCATTTAACCTTGTAAATTATGATTTTTCAACAATCTTTTTTGCATATCATTTCGTAAACCAATGCTTCTAATTGATTATAAAAAATCAGGTCGTTTGGCACAATTATAAAAAGGTTATTAGTTATTAAAAAGTGTACGAATACTTTGTACACCCACTGTAAATATCCATTACGTTATTCTCGAACTTTTCGGCAGAAAGAGCAACGACACTTGATATCGATCAAAATATCTTGCAGATTCTATTCATTTTTATTCTCGCGTCGACTATTTTTGCGGCGTTAACGATGTGGACATAGTCATAATCTGTGTGTATCATTCTTCCAATCCTTTTCTTGAATCTATGTGTGCATATATCCATCACGTTATCCTCGAACTTTTCGGCCAGAACAGCAAAATATGTTAATACAAATATTTCGCAGGTTCTATCAATATTGATTCCTTCCCGAAAGCTTCGATGGTGACTTGTCAAATAGTTCATCGAGTACACCGAACTGCCCTATCTAAAAACTAAGTTCTAACAGTCCCGACTGCGAGGAAATAAATATTTACAAAGACCACACGACCTGTTATTATTTACCGTAATTAGCGTAAAACCGTGAAAGAAGTTCTACAATCAGGGAGAATGATTAGAATCAATAAGGTAGAGCGGAAGTTTGGACAGTAGATGAACGCTTCGGTATTCAAAGGGAGCGTTTAAAAGTGAAGTTAATCCACGAGACTGGCTGGGGCTCTTTGTGCTAGACAAGATACTCTCGAGAACAGCTTGGGATTATTTCTTTCGAGAACAGCAGATTGAATTACTAAAAGAAAAAGAGAAGGTTGACTAGTTTACCGGAAGAGGGTGCACGCTTATGCAATCTCCCGCCGCCTCTATCGGAAAAAGGAGAAGTTCTAACGCGTAGAAAGTTTATCCCGCCGAGTTCCGTTATGGTTGCGAGCGAACTCTCGAAAATTCTCGAGATCCTGTGACCCTTCATTGGACAAGAATCCTTGAGACGCTACTTTGCCCAGCAACCGTACACCAATGTAAAGAGACCAGAGCTCAAAGTGAATTTTTAAACAACCATTGGACACCCAAAAATCTTCTAGCGCCTGCCTGGAGTCGTAATTGCTCTGTGGATTTTTATGAGAAATAAAAACTGTCTTAATTGCAAGATATAGGAAAGACATCTTTAATAATCTTGACCGGTCTACTTGACAAATTTCGCACTTGATTTACTCACTTCAAGCGCATAAAATCTGCAGCCTAATCACAATAAATAAAGTTCAGCAATGAACTCTTTCCTTCGAATCTCCATTTCGTAATTTGCAAGAGCGTCGTAATTTTTCGAATTCGTCAAGACGAAGAGCGAATGCAAATTTATCGCGAGAGAATTGATTCGACCGATTTTTAGCAGAGGATAAAATAACAAGTTCCGTGAAAGTCGAAGGTGTCATGTTCGCCGGGTTACCGGCAGATATCGGCGTCCATAAATTCCGGAAATATGTTGCGCAATAAATATCGATAATTTAGTGTCGAGCAGTCGCAGCGCGGCCGGGCGTGCATAAATAAAAAGGTGTATAAGGCTGCGTTTATAGTTCCTGTCTCGCGTGCTTTTCGTCTCGCGTGCTTTTGGTCTCGCGAGACAAGCGGGTCATAAATTTCGAGCGGGGTCGACGGGCCCACTGTGCGAGGCACGAAAAAAGGTCTCTACGGCTTCACGGTTCGTTTACGTAAACTACCGATAGCTTTCCTTTAAGGCGGTAGGATATCTTCGGAGACCTTTTTTTGTGCCACGCACAGCGGGGGGCACAGTGGGCCCGTCGACCCCGCTCGAAATTTCTGACCCGCTGTCTCGCGAGACCAAAAGCACGCGAGACGAAAAGCACGCGAGTCAGGAACTATAAACGCAGCCTAAATCGTCGACGGGATTCCGCCGCGCGCCGATCGTCTCGCGGACGCGTTACACGCTTTTGATAAAGCTCGACGCTCGAATGAGATTCGCCGTGATACGTTCTCGATCGGTGTAGAGAGGCTATTGTGGCAAGTAACGTTTCATTTCCGGTGTGTGTCGATAAAGCCCGGCGAAGGAGGACGGTCTTTGAAGCGTCGCGGAACCCAATAATCCTGGTAATCGATCGATTTGCCCCGGTAGAAATTGTCCGGCCGTTCCGTCGCGATTTTCCCGTTCGCGGGAGACGATCATGCTCGGCGGGGACCGCTTCCGTTTTCAAGAAAGTTCAAAGAAATCATCGGCGTGGACGGGCAGAACCGCTGTAAGTCGATTTGCGGCGGGCCAATTTCGATATCGAGACGATACGCTCTCGCCAGGTCGAACAAAATTTGTCTTACCGGTTCGCGGAACTCTGGGAAAATGTTTCCTCCCATGCGGAATTTCATTTCAATTGACTGGGGGGGAACACTGGATAGAAAATACCCTCTTTATGTCGTCCGTTCGTTAAAAGAAGTTTTGGACATTTGTAGTTTTCTTCGTGTGATAGTAATAATTAGACTGCGTGCATTTATTCATTTATGATAAAAATGGATACGTACAATTGAAAGCAGCGGACATATTGAAAAGATTTAAGGAAATCAGTGTATTACTTTCAGCTGAATATGAAAATTGATAAAAGATTTTGATTTGGCTCCTGTGTCTTGCAATCAATGCAAACATGTTTTATTTTGCATGAAAATCCACAGTCTAGTAATAATATTAATTGATGATACGTTGCAATGTACGGAAACGAGGTCTGTAATGCACGTGTGCGAGCAGGAGAAGGGGAATGGGCGGATCTGGTACCGCCCACTACTATTCTGAAGAAGATGCGATTGGTGTACGCCAAGAAGTTCGGAAAATATTTATGATTAAATGTGCCAATCGCCAAGATTGAAGCAGTATAGTTTATACAGTTGTAATCACTGGTTTCTAGCTCGTCCCACTAATTCTATTTAGTCCCTCCCATTCATTCCATTTAGCTCCTGCAACTACTTCAAGCTCTTGTTCCATAAAATATTCTGTCTACAGTTCCCTTACTTTTTCCTTTCACTTTTCCTACCGTTTGCATTAGCTCCTCCTACTTGTTACTTTTAGCTTCTCCTATTAAGTAATTTTTGCTCCTTCCTACTGATTTTAAACGTGTCATTAATTTCTCCGGAATCCCCTCGGGGCAACCGGTGAAGTCCCGATGATTCATGAACGAGAGAGCGTACGTTCCACACAGGTGCTCGTTGTCCAAATATTAACACTGAAGAAGTGAATTAGCGGGCACGTTATTCCGAGGATAACTAAACTTAATGTGCACGAGCTAGAGAGCCAAGGAGTACGGGTCCCGTTGACGTCGGCAATTCCCAAAAGACCCGCACGTAATCGGATTTCGCGGTTACCCGGATTATCGAGTTATCGCGCGATCAACGACGCCATGCTCCTCCATTCAAGATTAATGAACCTCCGATTCGTCATAATTCCTTCGAATACTTCTTGCGGTTCGTTCCAGCCACGATGGGAGTCACTGTTCGGTCGATTGAAGATTAAATGACGAACATGATTCTAACTTTCTTCTTCTTTCTTCGAGTTCGAGTCTATTATTCTTTCAATGAAAGCTCACACAAATCAAGTTTTGTTCCATTATTGAATAGACATGGTCCTTTAAGGTCGATTTAAGGTCAATTCTGGTTCAAAATCGAGCTGAGCTGAATGAGAAAATGGGTGGAAACTATTTTTAAAAGGTTCCCAAACACCAAGTTTGTTAAGTAGACATGGCCCTTGAAAATCGAAAGACAATTCTGGTCCAAAATCGAGCTAAATTAAATGAAGAAAATGGTGGAAACTGTATATTTTAAAAATGAAAGCACAGTGTAAGGTGCACATTTGAAAGAAAAGTGAATTCCTCTTGTTGAAAAAAGTTCCCAAACACCACGTTTGTTAAATAGACATGACCCTTGAAAATCGAAAGACAATTCTGGTCCAAAATCGAGCTAAATTAAATGAAGAAAATGGTGGAAACTATTTTAAAAATGAAAGCACAGGGTAAGGTGCACGTGTGAAAGATAAGTGAATTGCATTTTTAAAAAAAGTTCCCAAACACCAATTTTGTTAAATAGACATGACCCTTGAAGGTCGAAAGACAATTCTGGTCCAAAATCGAGCTAAATTAAATGAAGAAAATGGTGGAAACTATTTTACAAAATGAAAGTACAGGATAAGGTGCACATTTGAAAGAAAAGTGAATTCCACTTGTTGAAAAAAGTTCCCAAACACAAAGTTTGTTAAATAGACATGGCCCTTGAAGGTCGAAAGACAATTCTGGTCCAAAATCGAGCTAAATTAAATGAAGAAAATGGTGGAAACTATTTTACAAGATAAAGGAACAGAACACATTTAAACTGTATACATTTAAAAAATCAAATAAAGACTTTTCCCGAAAGAAAATTCTGATTTGCAGTTTGACAGTACCGAACGAAGAAAACAGCGAGAAACATGGCGTCGTATTTCGAGGATGGAAGGAAGACTGCAAAGAATTTCGGCTTAATCCGGTGACGTTCCGCCTTCAGCATCGACGAGGCTCGCGATTAAGTGGCCCCATAGATATCGTCCGGGTTCTTTGTTCGCGGGAAGCCTCCTCGAGAAAAGAAACTGATCTCCTTTCCCGGGCTCGAAATCCTAAAGCGAGGCAGGCTCTCTCGCGGCGGAAAAGAGGCGACTCCGTTAAAAATCGACGACCATAACGCCAGGGACTAATTATCGCAGCCCGGGAACTTGGATTTATCGATTCCCGTTAACTGGCCGCTAGTCCATTCGATGGGAAGATTCGATTATTTACTCGGGGCTACCTAACTCACGCTGATTTCTGATCTCGTGTGCACACGTACCACCCAGTTTCCATTCTTTGCCGATGTTCGGCAATAATGTACTGGGTGTATCGTTCACTCTCACCTGTTTTTATTACCCTTCACTTGCGAAAAACGACGCCTCAAAACAAAATTTTTAACGTCCGACGCAGAAAGTTCTTTTACATTATCAATTTTCGACGTTTTACATTATTATTTCTCTTTTAAAATGCAAATTATTGGACTATGTTACTGGCGGTGGGTTGTGAGTTTATGATTGAAGTTGCTATTACCGTTTGCTGAATCTATTACAAATTCCTTCGACATAGACTTTCATTTTTGAGCATTGATAACAACAGAAATTCTGGAAGGAAAATTTTATAATTTCTTACTTTGTAATTTTAAGGTGATGATTTCTCTATTGCTGACAAATTTATTTCACCTTCTCTCTCTGATAAAATAAGAATTCCACCACCAATGTTCAAGCAGAGCTTGATCAAGGAAAATGAAGAAGAAGAAGCAAAAAGCTGAAGAAAAAGAAACGAGTCAAGACATAATTATGCTCGAACTCCCGGTGCAGCGATCCGATCGAATTTCTCCGCTTCGCTGGCGAGCGCAAACAGCGAAAGCGGGTGTATCAATTTATAATTCGCAGGTTCAACTAATTTCCCAACGTCTCGAATGTTTTAATTCGGGCCGCGTTGCCGACGAATCTCTCGAAAGCCCCTTTTAACGAGATTAATAGAAGATAAATAGAAAAAGATTGCGGAAAACAGAGGCGAGGCTCTCCCTGTTGTTTGACAAAGTCGACCTGCAAATAGCAAAGAACACCGGCAAACTTCCGCGAGTCAGAGAACACCGGCAAATTGGACCGTGAACCGACGCCTCTTTCGGCTCGAAGATTTGCATCGAGCAATTTAACTTGCAAATTGATCGCCCGGTATGTCGTGGCCAAGCGACGCGCGCCAAAACCGTTCGCGAAACGAAAGGCCGAAAAAGACAACGTTGGGATCTCTACGATACGAGCACTTGGAACACGAGTCTATTAAAATGCGAAATTTCGGAGTTCTGGATTTTTCGCTTGCCGAGAGAAGTTCATATTTATTATCGAATTTTATCTCGTTGACACGCTGACTGCCACACCAGTGCCTATTATTAGAATGGGGATATTTACGCAAAATAAAACTTGTTCAAGAGTCTACTGTGAATAAAAAAAACTTTTCAGAAACCACACTTATATTAAAATGCATTAAAAAGTAGAAAATAATTTTTTTAGACATTGGTGACTATAAATAAAAGCGTGGAGCGCTAAACTACATTGACATAATCTTCGTGGGCGTTCCACGCTTTTATTTGTAATCACCACAATGTTTTAAAAAATTATTTTCTCCTTCTTAATGCATTTTAATATAAGCGTGGTTTTTAAAAAGTTTTTTTATATATTTATGTATTTTCTACTTTTTAGTCTTCTTGAGATGGAACGCATGATATAGTAATACTGGTATGAAATAGTAAGATATACATAGAAACGCAAGATATGGAATTACGTGAGACGACGTCTCTTGATGGAGTCCGAAATTGTCCTAACTGGAACTGAATGAACGGAACACCACAACCAGACTGAGCTCTTTCGGTGCGAAGTGGGCCAGTGGAGTGGGGATGAGTCGGAGTGGGAACGCGTAGTGGAGTAGGGAGCGCTGGTGCGCGGAGTGGGGATCGCTGAATGCGATCACGTACTACCGAGCGTCGCGTGACGAGGTGAGACGGTTAATATAAACATTTTTTTTCTCCTAGACGCACAGTTTTTTAAAAAATTTGTTTTTTAATATTGCATTGTCATCCAGTTCTGAGCTATGTTTAAAGTTTCAAGTCTTTATCTCATCGGGAAGTGGTTTAAAATTCGATTACAAGATTTGACGCATACAACAACAACTCGTCAAGCTAATATAAACGTAATAATAAAAACGGAAGCATTTTCTTCGCAATTCTTCACTCAATTCTTTACAGTTTCATATTTGACCATTATTTAATTTTGCGCCACTAATTTAACAAGTGTTATTATACTGATTGATTCTATCATACTCTCTTTTGCTATAAGAAATATCGGGCAGATATTCTCGTTCAATTTTGTACCACCAATTTAGGAATTACTTTATTATTGATTAATAATTTATTATTTATTATTGATGTTGGGAATTATGCGTGGATCTCTCTCCGAAGATAAAGCGGCATTTATTAAGGGTTTAAAAATGGAATTGGTTTCCATTTAATTGCATATGAATTACGAACAATTAGAATTAATAATTTGACCGTAGCAGTGCAGATGCTAGATTTCCAATTATTGGAATACTGACGCGGAATACACATTAGTTCAGATAACAACAATGCAAGTTAAATTTTCATATTGGATAATAAATATAGATTGTTAGGAGTAAATGATTTATGACATGTGCCGTTAATAAAAAAATCTATACAAATAGTTTATGTTTCATTAATAGAAGCTATAGATATTATTTTCTTTCGTCGAGAGTAGTGTTAAGGGGGCCGTCTCCTAGCAGATGACGGTCGCGCGTGAACACTCACACACCGCTAGAGTACACTCACACACCGCTAGACCACGTATACGTACGCGAGAATTGCTAGGATCAGGGAAATGCGTTCTGATTTCTCGATAATGCAAAGACGGGGGTTTTTATTAGTCAAAATCGCTAGATAAAAGATCAATCTAGTGCGCTGTTTGCTTCAAAAGTCGTTCTTTTACGTTTCCGAGCAATGATTTTGCAATATTCGGCTGCATGTTGCCCGTCGGAGAGGCTAGTACGCCGGCGTGACTGCAGCGCCATCTAACGGGCAACATGCGACGGGCAACATGCAGCCGAATATTGCAAAATCATTGCTCGGAAACGTAAAAGAACGACTTTTGAAGCAAACAGCGCACTAGATTGATCTTTTATCTAGCGATTTTGACTAATAAAAACCCCCGTCTTTGCATTATCGAGAAATCAGAACGCATTTCCCTGATCCTAGCAATTCTCGCGTACGTATACGTGGTCTAGCGGTGTGTGAGTGTACTCTAGCGGTGTGTGAGTGTTCACGCGCGACCGTCATCTGCTAGGAGACGGCCCCCTTAAATTAAATTGATAATATCCTAGAATTCGTAAGTATTCGGTAGGAAGAATTTTGTATAGAATTTACACGTTTGAACAAAGCGTATGCACGCTTCGACGAGTCGTTTTAATTATTCACGAAAATATCATTTCACACGCGACATAAAAGAAAATCAGTCTGTAGATCTTCACACGTGCATTTATGCATTCATTTGCATTAAATGATTAAATCAAAGTTAATGGGAATGCACTTATTTCCATTTATTATTCCCGGAACAATTTTTCGCTTGACAAACAGGCACGTACCTCTGCGTTTGCATAAATTATGTTCGCAAAGTGCAAAGCATTGTTGTGCTTCCAAAAGCTTAAAATTTATCTTCATTAATATTTGATAATATTTGATACTGTCTCTCGATGATAAAACTGAAAATATTTATGCATTTCCGTAGTTTAATGAGTAGATTAAAAATCATTATTTTCAAACTCTTTCGCCATTTCCTTATTGAAAATTCGTAAAAATTTACAAGATTTTTCGTATTGCAGACAAAATAAAAATCGAAATGTCTATATATATATATATCGAGCAGACAACGCGATTCCTCTCTAATTTTCTTGCAAAAATAACACCAAAAAAGAAGCAAAACTTCCCAGAAAGATGCTTTATAATCTCAGTATCGCAAAATAAAAATAATTGTCTCATTTTCTATATAGAAACATCAAACGTGACAAGAAAAAATTTGCAAAATAAAAATAATAGGTATAATAGCTGGCACAATTCTTGCAATTCTTAGATAACGCGAGAAGAAAAAAAATGGCAAAGACCTGCTTGGTAAAGCAATCGCGAGATAAAAAGCCTAGTACGAGGAGATGCTTTCACCAATTGACACGGTCGGATCCCGAAAATCCTAGAGAGCAATGGTTCTGCAGGATCGCATAAAACGATCGCTCGAATTTGTCGAGAGGCTCGGCGTCGCTTAGAATTGCAAAACGCTGAAAGACAAACAGTGGGCGACGCTGAAGAGCTCGGTAACTTGGGACCAAGTTTCAGCTCGGAGTATCGGCTTTCTCCGCACGTGGAATCGTTAAAGCGAATTGGAAATTCAGCGGTGGCTGAGCACAATGTGCACGCGGGCGGATCTTTATTTGAACTTTTCCGGCACGTGGACGATTCTGGACCGGTCGGGGACCATTAAAGAATCGTTTGACCGGTCTTACGAGCCACGGGATCGCGCTCCGACGAGAAAGACAGACAGAGAGAGAGAGAGAGAGAGAGAGAGAGAGAGAGAGAGAATCACGAAATTTCTTGTAATTACCGTCGAGCGGGCCGAACGAGAACACGAGGGGCTGGGCAGCTGCCACCTCTCGATCGCCGATAAAAAGCTTTGAATTATAGAGGCGATGAATCACTAGTAAATTCCATGGAATCGAGTGAATAAAACGCCTTCGGCGTCTTTTTGTTCTTGCCCGAGGAAGGAAGAAATTTCCTTGATTTCGCAACTGCCGTGCAATTTCCATGCAATTGGCGGAACCGCTGTTCCCTCGGACGTCTTCTTTAATCCTCGCGGCGATCGAAGATGTGCAACTTCGCTTTGCACAGGGTAGTTTCCCTAACGAGACCGGCTGGAATTATGCGTTAATTATTGGGCTGCACGGGGGAACGGTTCGAGCAAAATTTATCTACTTGCGCCGCGTGTTGCACGCGGTTTTTACTATCTTTTTTATCGAGATGTAAAGGTGCAGTAAATTGGATATACGATACTCAATATTTAGAGGGTATTCGAATAAAATTTTTACTTCTAATTATTACATTTAAGTACACGGCTTGTATGCGGTATGGTAATAGCTAATATCCACATGTACAATTCTTATTTTACATTTATCTTGCACATTAGAAATAAATGCAAAAATTTTGTACTAATTATTCGGTAATCGTGGAACAAGAGATCTGAAGCATGTTCGATGAATTCTATGATTCGAGCTAATTGAGAACAGCTCCATAATTTTCGGTGAGTTATTAGAGTGGTGGTCGACCGCAATATTGAATCAATTATCGAATAAAAATGGCCGACTCGTTTATCTTCCGCCTCGAAGGACCAATCGTTTTCAATCTTCGACCGCGTGGGATTAAAAAACGACCGGCCCCCGACGATCCATCGTTCCCCGTGACATTTTTCTTGTTCATTGGTCGCAGAACCCCCTTATCTGTCTCCCTTTGGCATCCAACGACGCCCATTCGCCGGCAATGACAAGAAATTTCGCGATGGCGTTCTACCGGCACGGCAGCGATATGCAAATTACCAGGAAGCCGTGCCGGTCGTGACACAATATGTTAAAAAGACCGGTTTCGGTTGCTATCCTTTGACGAAATTAATCAATGGGGTGGGGGCGTGCACCACGGCCATAAATCAGCTCCAAGCTGCGAGTACTATGCACAGCCCTTGTTCCCTTTATCTACAAGAAATTGCAGACATAGAAAGAACAGGGTCGAACTTGCTACAATTACTTCGGGAGGTACTAAAATAAACCTTGGAGACATTAAAGGGGTGGTTTCTCGAAAATCTTAAAATGTCGAAGGAAAGAATTATTTTCATTCTGGGCGATGTATTCTTTCTTAGAACTATGCATATCCATGAAAATTACTACTTCAGGAGGATCTAAAATGAACCCTGGGAACATTAAAGGGGTAGTTTCTCGAAAATCTTAAAATGTCGAAGAAAAGAATTATTTTCATTCTGGGCGATGTATTCTTTCTTAAAACTATGCATATCCATTACAATTACTTCAGGAGGTACCAAAATAAACCTTGGAGACATTAAAGGGGTGGTTTCTCGAAAATGTTAAAATGTCGAAGAAAAGAATTATTTTCATTCGAGAGAACCTCCTCAACACGTTATCTTTTTACTGTATTTTGCAAATCCTCCACGAAAATGTAAACCTGGCAAGAAAAAAGAAAACTTGAAGTTAGCTACCTTCTCATGAAATACTAAAACGTGTGTTCAGACAATTTACCAATTTTATCCAAGAATGCGTTGGAAACGGGAACAAGAAATGACAAAGTCGACGAAACTCCTGACCACGATGAAAGAGATTTTTTCAAATTCCTGCGCCATCCAGGCTGCGTCGAATATTGCTCAAAGTGACGGTCATTAATTCGCGGAAAGGAACCGCGGCAAAGGATCAGTTGCCAACGTCAGAACAGACGCAGACGTTCGCGTCAGATCTCGGCGCGAGAGCAGAGAAAGAAACGTGGCTGGAATTTGTATAAACAGCCCGAGGAAATAAAGCTGATGAGCTCCCCCGTTGCTCTACCGCCATTTGAAATGCAATCAGCGCGGAAACCCGTTGAATCCCGAAATGAAACAGCCCCGTGATCTCTTCCCCACGTGTACACCCCGAAGCTGTTGCGAGCTCCTTGACTCAACGTCTCCCAAATAATTTTAGGTGTACCGGTAATATCCTTGCGATACGCTAAAGCAATTATGAGACTGTGAATTCAGAAACGTGAAAGCTTCAGGTGGCCGTGAAAAACATTAATCCTCGCAAATGCTTTTAACGATTTCATGGTGGCTGTGGCTAGATCCAGATCGTTACTCACCAGTTACATCTTCGAAAGAGATGTACACAGTTCTGAAAAATTTATCCGAACCTTACCATTTTCAATTATTTCTTTATGAATGTTTTAATATTCCTGACATTCTGCTGATTAAAACGACCCCGAACACGAAACGATTTCGATTATATTTGTTTAATCCACGATCTAGTGGAGTCTCGATTATTCGAACCGATATCGGTGTTTCGCATGTAAAGAATTTGATCGAAGATCACATGCAACACGATTCACTATAAAAAATCAGTACAGATTTAATGTAATACAGAGGTGCAACTAAATCGTGGATTGGACAAGTAAATAAAATCGAAATTAGACCGTGTTCGGGGTCGGTCACAGTTCCACAAAGAAATCATTAGAAAGATTTGATCCTCTTTCGCGTGTATCGAGACATCGTCGCGATTGTTTTCAAGAGAAATTGTATTGGTGATGCTGGTTTCTAGGTCTCGATAGAAGAGGCACCTGGAAGCGGTTCCTGTTGAACAAGGGATCCGGAGGCAGTGGAGGTACCCCACAGCATACTTCAGGTACATCGACCGATACGGAGTTGACGACCTTGGACTCGCACGACCTTTGGCTACCGGAAAGCGAGCTACCACCCTCGGCGATGTCCGCTCTTCATGCTTTCGGCGCCGAGATGCTGAAGCTGTCGAGAGGTCTCGAGGGCATCGGGAGCCCGGGTAGCCCCACACCACTTTGCACCCCGAGGTCCACACCCCAGCACTTGACGCAGCAGCATCAGCACCAGCATCAGTTGCACCGGTGCAGCTACCGCCACGGGTAAGGGTTCCAACCATGATTGCGTGGTAATCAAATGACTCAATAATCAACAGAGAGTCCACCTCGCTGATTGTCTCCCAGAATAGTGTCGTTGCCAACTAACTCGTCGACAATTCGTTACTGACATTTTTCTTTGGAACGTTAGGACTCTTTCTCAATGTTTCATGTGAAGTTTAGATGACGAGTAAAGAATAAGTAACGAAGTTCAGACGACAAAAAAATTCAATTTCTATCGTAATGCAATCAGCTGACTTGTAATTCATCGACAGAATGTGTCGATTACAATGATCCATAATTCAGAAGAAGATTGGGTTTGTTCAACGTCACTGTTCGAAATCAGAATCCGCTGTCTATGGCAGAAATTAACACCAGTCGAAGACGTATGCCAGCAGCGAGAAAGAATTCGCGCGGCCATAAATATTCCCTGCAGAAGCCGGGTTCTCGGAGCGGACATTTATCTGTGAGAAATGTCGGAACTTGCCGAACAAAGTTTCGCGCTGGGAAGCGCGGTCGTGGTTATTGAAGAAACTTGTGTTTTATGCAGCGAGCGTTCGCCGCGTCTACGTTCCTTCATGGATACAACGATTTACCCTGCTTTCGCTTCGAGATAAAGACACTCACTCGCTCTATCCGCGGAATCGCATTCCGGTCGACGATCGGGATCGAGAGGAGGCTCGCCGACGTTTCAATAGACCGAACCGGGTTCCCGAAGAGAATACGGAGGGAACGTTCGATGTTCCATTTCACCGGGAACATCGGGGGTTACCGGCTGAAAAATAAAATACAGGACGGCAGGGTCGTGAAAGAAATCCAACCGACGCGACGGGATCAGGGATCGTCTGTCGATCCCTGGTTCAACTGAGAAACACCTGTCACACGAGATTACACCGAACTCGGAGATATTTCTGTCTCTGTCGCGGCGGCTCGGTTTGCGAACACGTTCCAACTAGAAATGGGACTCGCGCCGGATTGACATTTTCCCGGAAACTACACCCTACCGAACTGTCACGAACCGTGCGGAATTGCATAAACGGTCGGAGGGTAGGATCGAAATATTTCAGATAATCTGCGGAAGATCTTCTTCCTAGCTTTTTTTCTTAATTAATGTCTGCGATCGTTGATATGGTGGATGCAAATTTTGGAAACGTGACATGTATGATCATTCAACTGCGGATTTCATGCATTTATGACGGTGGTTGCAAACAGTGGGCAAATTAAACAAATTTAAGAACATCGGTTGCAGCTTGTGAACATTACTGAAGAATGAAAGACATTATTACATTGTTATTAGTTTGTTGCAGTTGATGGAAACGATTTCCATTTTGCATAAAGTTCCGCAGTCTTATCATCATACACGTGCACTAACTAAGAACATTTTCTTCCTACATCGGGGTTGCTGAATCCTATAAAAATCAATAATAAATTTGACATACTATGGTGAATTGTTTATCGGTGCACTTAGCCCTAGAACTATAAAGTAGAAAAAGCTTCTCGAGCCTGTCAGCTGCGAAATATAGAAATCCAGCAAGGAGTGCGTTTTATAAAAAAAATTGTGTATTGCCACTTACGTCCAGTAAGTAAGTAAAAATATTGTTTATCGAAAAACGGTGCAGAAAGATAATGCAGACTATGGACCTTCGAATTTAGGACAAAAATGAGTTAGTGCAATTCAAAACACATACCAAATTAAACAAATTTGAGAACGTCGATATATTATTTTCAGTTTAGCATGGTCATTAAAGAACGAAAAGAAAAAGTAATTTTGCTGTGCATTCTGTGTCTCGCAATTTTGCTGTGCAGATCTAAACGAGAAAATCCGAGTCCGATCCGTACGGTGTTAAAGAAACCGGAAATTTGGCGCGGCGATACTTTTCGGAGTGGGCGTATTTGCTGGAAAATGCACAGGGAACACGAAGGAAAACCCGTCGCTGCTCGGATGTCCCTTCAGAGGAGGCGTCGCGCGAAAGGAGTCTCGTGTCACGACAGATTTATGACGTTCCGCGGAATATTCCTGCCACACCCCGGTAGCGTGACGTGTGCTGGCTGAAAATTGGCTTCGGGGGTGCCGATATCTCGGAACGAAACCTGTTTTATTGGCTGCCCCGCGAAACATTCGCGACTCGGGGTTGACAACTTCCGACGGGATGTCACGGCGTCGAAATCGGGACGCTACTTCCGCCGTGTTGATTAAGGTTTTATCTGCGTGTCGTAAAAATTGGCCGGTACACGTGACGGCTCGATAGTTCGACGGCTGTTTCCACCACACGGAAATTGGAATTATTTATGATCCCTCGACGACCGATGCACCGACCTCCGTGGACATTATGTCGCACCGTTTCATGCATTTAATGCGCCGTGCTCGCAATCCATTCCCAGTACTGTGGACTCCCGTACAACGCGGTAATGCGTTACGCGCTGTATGAATTTGCGTTATAGGAAATCGTGACGCACGAGAATCTTCCTCTCGTGTAACGCGAATAAAGTAGCACGTGTGGCACGATTATTGTCGCGGCAACTTTTATTTCGTATGCTTCACGAAAGAGAAGCAGTTGTCAAAATAATTGTTTCATATCTGTAGAGACATACAGTCACTGACAATTTAAAGTGGACACTCTTAAAAATCGCATAACTTTTTAGAAATTGGACCAAAGGACTTGAATCTTTTTAAGATGTTAGACCGGCTAGTTCGCTAGAGAATAAGCAAACAAAAATTTAATACGATTGCAATTGGTAGGAATTATACAAAACTTTTAAAAATGATGTCTTGTCAACTTTTTTATCTGAGCCTGTAACGATAATTTACAAAAATGCGTTTTATAGATTTCGGTAACTTATATGCATACTGAAAATTTCATCGAGATCGGTCTACATTGCAATGAGCTACATACGTTTAAAGATGACAGCTTAAGGGTGAAAGTCGCAGATTTTCAGCCTTGCCAGGGCATTTCGCCCTTACGTGATCATCTTTAAACGTTTGTAATCCATTGCAATGTTGACCGATTTAAATCTATAAATCTATAGAGAAATCTATAAAACGCATTTTTTAAATTATCGTTACAGGCCCAGATAAAAAAGTTGACAAGACATCATTTTTAAAAATTTTGTATAATTCCTATCCAATTGCAATCGTATTAAATTTTCGTTTACTTATTCTTTAGCGAACTAGCCGGTCTAACATCTTAAAAACATTCAAGTCCTTTGGTCCAATTTCTAAAAAGTTATGCGATTTTTAAGGGTGACCACTTTAAATTGTCAGTGACTGTAGATGATTCTTTGAACCGTCAACTTTTTAGGGATCTTATTACGAGAGCTACTTAAATAACAACAATCCTTCGGGAAAGAACATGATTCCTTTAACCACCAACTTCTTAGGGGTGTTATCACGAGAGCTACTTCCGCTAAGCTCTGATGCGTTTCCGCGAACATGATCTTCCGAAAGCAGTCAACAGTTTCCAAACGCGATCAGCCGCCAAATCAGCTTCCCGCCGGCTTCCAAATCCCCTTTAAAAAATCGGCTTTCGAAGATTGTATCCACTCGAGAGAAAGAGACAGTTCTGTAAAACCGACACGAATGCTCGCCAACCTGGAAGTCGAGCTCTGCAAATCCCAAACAACATTCGCGAACGCCTATACTTCGGCGCTACGAACAATTCCGCGCGAGCCTCTCGCGGAGGAATCGCGATTTTCGGAATCCGGAGAATCCGGAATTTCTCGTCCCTCGATTCCACCAACGTAATCTCGCTTGTCCCCTTGAACCGTTCCCATATTCCGGGAGAGTAAGTGCAAATGAGAATCTCGGCGAAGTAACGAGGCAAAAATGAAGACGGGAGATCTATGGCGGAGGCTTCGGCTGGTTCGCATACCGGACACGGTCCCATTTTTAACGGGAATCCCCCGATTAATGGATTTGCCGAATTACTGCAGACTGAAACGCGAGATACCTTAAACCGAGCATAAATCTGCTGGGGTATATATGTTTTAAGAATAAGGACGATTGTCGACGTTTATGGAAATTCGTAATACTCTAGTCGAGAAAGAGCAGAAAAGCGAGGGACGCTTTGTTCATTTAAAATATTAACGATTTTACCAACTTTCTCATCCTAATTAGTGCATACTCGGTGCAGAAAATGAGAAATCAGTGATAGTTACCGAAGGATAGTGTACGAAATAGCCAAATTATGAAGATTCGATATGGCGTGTTAAATTCGGGGTCTACGCGACGACGCACAGGGACTCCGTGATTCTTTCGCGACAAGTCACGAATGCTATAAATCATGAAGAGTCTGGATATAAAGAATTTAAAAAATTATCAATACAGTTAATCGATCGGATCTCGCGCGAAGATGAAGTATTACCGAGAAGACAGAGAGGATCAAAAGGCAATCGGGAGGCCGCGCGACGGCGGCGTTTTATATCAATGAAAGGCAGAGCCCTGGCCGCCGTTGGAAGTCACGACCGCAATCTGAGGGTAGCGACAAGCTTGTTCAATCTTTGGACAAGGTTCCCCCGGAAGTGGCGTCGCCCCAGATCGTTACACCAGTTCCAAGGCTTCCGCTCCAATTCGGGTTCACCAGGGCCGTCGTCATCTCCTGATCTAGCCCCGGTGACATGTAAGTGGTCTTCCATCGAGAAGTCGGGACACTCGAGGCGCAGATGGGACGTTATTCCCACCACGGAGATTGGCTATTCGTTACTGTTCGACGCGCAGGCCCGTCAACGTGCTAAACGAGAAATTTAGTTGGGTTCCTACTGGATCCCGATCGAACAGCTGCCCGAGCTCGAGGTGAAAAACTGCCGCAAGAATTTGTCGCCGATCGATTTCGAACCCCCGAAACTACCGCAACAGTCTCCTGGGGGAGTAAATGGCCATGGGAATGGCCGTATTTATGGATCAATCGAATATTGAACTGAAGTTACATCGCGTTTTATATTTTTAATGGCTGTGGATGATTAATAACCTAAAACCGTCTTTAGTTGTATTTCATTTTACTGTGTACTGCTTCAGCGAAAAATTGTTTAGAGAAAACGTTTGTGCATTCAGTACATTTAGTGCAGATAACGGAAACAAGAAAGTTACTGATGAGTATGTGAATATACTCACATATTCGGGACTTTGTAACGGTTTCAAGCACCACGTAACGAAATCTATGCCGACGCCTTCTTTGCATATTTCAAAGTAAAATTGACTTGAATTGATATTATTACAAGCAATGCCTAAGATCGATATTATTAGGAGAAATTTACATAAAATGATTGACATAAAGAATTATTAGATAACTCCCCTGTAATGCGTATAAACTGAATACTATTATGATTAGTATTCACCACATTAAATTCGCAGTCTAACAATGAGCAACGAATCGAAAACGAATGACCCATGTTCGAATTACAACCTCCAAATGATTTCCAATCGCGACGTTTCAATAATAGCCTCCCGAACGGTTTCGAATAACGTCGCAATTACCGATTTACCAATATTTCCGACCGAAAAAAGGTTCGAAGCGAAGTTGAATAATGGATGTCGAGCGATCCTGTAACAGACCAATTTCGATCGCTCCACTTGCCTCGAAACGTTCGGCCAGGGTGGTGTCAAGTAACTTCAGCGTATTAGGTCACTGTACTTCGTTCTGTAACCCGGCCTCGACCCTTTCATCAAAAGGATAGTCAATAATAATGTTGCAAGGAAATTCGCACCACCGCAACGCTCGTGGTGTGCCTGCGGGGTCTACACAACGACGCGCAGGGACTCCGCGGCACTTTTAACCGTTACATACCACGTTTTGATAGTTACACGTGAACTGCGGGTTTTTATGCAAGATAAAAATGTTGTGCGTGAATTTTAAAACGCACGAGCCAAGCGAAATATTCTTTTTTGTTTTAATAATTTGTAATTTGTGCTTGTCTCAATTCTTTTCATAAATGCCTAAAATCCGTAATCTAGTCATCCTCATGAGTCGAAGCTTTTTTCCAAGGACTTCGAGACGAATGACATGGACAATGATACGTGTCAAACAAGTGAGAATTATATTATTCCAGGAGTTTCTTCGAATGTCAAGTAACTTCTGCGTGTTGTTATACATCACTGTACGTGCTACCTTCTGCGACCCGGCCTCGGCCCTCTCTCGAGAAAAGGATAGTCAATAACATTGTTACATGGAAGTTCGCACCTCCGCGTTATATTAATAGTGGCATGCTAGCGTTACTATTTCGACGAAGTACGGCGACAGTTGCCTTAACACTTCGCGTCGAAGCCGGTTACCGAATGACGGGACCCTGTGCGCCTTTCTATCCGAGCCAAAGCAGACTAATATCGACTCGGGGTTTATGACAGGCGCTGAGCGAATTATCGGCAAACGACAGTTCGAAGAGGGCTCTTCCAGTCGGCTTATTATTCGCGACAATTCTGGCGCCTCGCGGCAAATTATTCTGTGCACTGTACCGTGTCTGGTTTTACGACGAAAGATTTTATTTTTGAATTCGGAGAAAAAGCACAGTATCAGAATGTCCTCTTTTATGAGACCACTCTGGGTATACTAATTTATTTTGGTCTGAACGCGAGGTGCAGCTCTGTGCAAGCGAAAATCACAACAAGAAAAAAGAACTGGCAGTGCCGAGGCTTGTGAAAAACAAACTTCGTGGTTACTGTACAGTGAACATTTATGCAAATCAGCATTTTTATGGTCGAGCAACACGAGCCACTGGCAATTTTTTTATATTGGGTCGTACGATAAAGGAGCTGGGTCAATAAGTTAAAAATAATACACAAATAATATGATTCTACAGAAATTCCTATTTTCTCCATTTCTTAAAAGCCTCCGGAAATTGCACGTGTAGTAAACAATTTGGGGAAAAACGTTCCGAAAATATCGCGTGGAATCACAACGGGAGATACCTTTCTCAGGTAAAATGGGAAACACAATGGTGGGTGTTCTCTGGCCCGTCCGTGTCAATTATACGTCGATTTAAACGTCGAAATAATTTCCACGCCGCGCCGGCCAACAGCCGTTTCCCTTGGCGGCCGTTTTCGATATATTCCGTGCGCTCCTGTTTCCATAGGGAGCCTGTTTCGTTATCGTACAACCCAATATAAAAAAAAAACAAAATTGCCGGTGGCTCGTGTTGCTAATTAGGGCTGCTCGAGATATACTTCCGGCGCAAGCCGATTCCGAACGAGCTGACGCCATTGTGCCTGCATATTATAGTTCTGAACACGACCCAATTTTTCGGCCATCGGAATCCGTGGCACGATAATCCGAATAAATTGCCAGGGAAAAAGAGACTGACCGCCATTTCGATCACGATAACGAAGCTCATCGCGGCCTTCGCTGACCAAGGAGAATTTCAAGACGAACACGTGGTGGGAAATTCAGCTCCGTTTCTTCATTAGAATGGTATTCAAATTTATTAATTCGTTTTTTCGCAAATTTTAGTTAGGTGCAAAATTGATGCTAACAAATTGTTGGCTTCTCATTAACGATGTTCTGGAGGTACAATGGGAGACAAAAGTACAAGAAATTCGAAATCCATCAATACATGGCAATGAAAGCCATTCATGAGTATATTTTGCATTAAACTTTTGCGAATACGATAAATTTGATGATAAATTTGACGTTTTGTAGCAGTTCATAACTTTTTTACTCTGTAACTGTTTAGTGAATCCTAATAAATTTTGAACATAATTAATTACATAATTTTTACTACATATACAAAAAAACTGCAGTTTCTGGTTGCGTTTTTTCAAGGTTTAAATAGGGTTTGAAGCGGAACTTTATGAATTCTCCGTAAGAAGACGTGTTAAAACGTGCAAACTTTAAGTTGCTATAATTCTTAAACGGTGCAGTGAATCGAACCGAAACTTTGGTAATTGCATTAATTTAGTAAGAATTATACCTTGTAAAATTTTCAAAAATTTTGTTGCGTTCTTATATACCTCCAGAACATCCTTAAAGTTGAGCGATGTTATTACTACTCTAATTCGTTTTTCGGCAAATTTTAGTAGATGCAAAATTGATGCTAACAAGTTGTTGGCCAAAAATTTGTCAGAAGAAAATGTTTCCACGCCGGAAAAGACGAAACTGTTTGACAGCGTTGTTCGGGAGCTGTTGTTCTTTAATTTCCCCTCGATCACTGGCACATTGGAAAGATGTGTAGCCGGCAAGTGCTGTTTATGCGAGGGAAACAGGGGGTGGGAGAAGGGTGAGTGAAAGTAGCCTCCTCCGACACGCTTCGCGCCATCGCTCTTGAAAGCCTTTCGAAAATCTCGAGCTCGTTTGCGAAGTGCTTTCGCTAAATTCTTTACTCGATCGCTCGGCGAGATGCAAAATTGAATTGGCGCGAGCAGCCGGAAGAAAGATTCCTCGCATTAATTAAAATGTTTCTTGCGGATTATTTCTGCTCGAACGGTCGGAGATTTTCTTTAATTTCTTCCACCGGCTCACGGTTCCGGAAATCCTTTTACGGCGATTCGCGAGTTTTTCGGATTCCTGCTAGTACTCGCGTCTGGGATTCTCGAGTATCCAACGATGAATATTCAATATTAATTTTAAATTAAAGGAAGACTCGTTTATGTTTTATTAGACTGCGTTTATAGCAGAAATATGATTAAATGCGACGCAGTGAAAATATTTAAAATCATTTTTATCGACTTATTAAAATTATGGAGAACAGAAATAAATGACTATGATAGCTCCTGCATATTTCGATTAAAGCGGAAAATTTTTAATTATTTATGTATATAATTATTACATATGGTTTTTTATTTTTATTTGTTTCAGTACATTTATTTGTTCTCTTTGAATGCACTTGTCTGTACGTTTATTAATTGAATGTAGCAGTTGTCGCAGCTTTGAAGGCCGACAGTTAGCATCATATTTTACAAGGAGCAATATTTAGTACGAGAGCAGCATTAATTATTCACCACGCCGCCTGTCTTTGTTATCCAAATAATTCTGGTTGCCAATCGCGTTAGTTTATTATTGAATGAAATCCCCGCGGCTGCAGCAACACGGTAAGCTGCTTCGACACCGAAAATTGAATGAATATTAATGACGCGACACAATAAATCACTGTCCCTCGAATTACTCCATAACGCTGCTGCGGTTCCATTCGTCTTCGCAGTAAAAATCTCGTGGATACCAAGCCTGCGAATCCACCGCAAAAAAAGACAATTCCCCGGTGTTCTCTTCGAGCGATCGACAAAGGAAAACTGCAATCAAACGCGAGAACGAGAGAGCCGGCCGAATGGGAAATAAATTTGAAACAGCGACGAATTAGGACAACGGCCTAGTTCCTCGAGATCTTTAATTACAACCGCTAGAGTATACTCCGAGAGAAGTCAAAGCGATCAAGCGGAACGCCCGTCTCTGAAGAAACCGGCCATCTTTAAATCAGCTTTCTTTGAAGGGTTCGAGGAAATCAGCCGAAAGGATGTTCTTAGAAACCGTGCATTGTAATCGGCCCGAACATGAAAGACCTACGAACTTGTTCGTCACAAAAAGTCTAAATAAAAAAGATCAATATACTGGATATTTACAAACACCTAAATAAATTTATTGTATGCACAACTAGGAGGAGCGTATTGAAATTTGTAAAATTTGCATTTTAAGCTCGTATGGCGAAATTGAGTAGATCGAATGCGAAAGAATATGGAAAACAGAATATAAATGTCTGAATCAACACAGACAATCTTCATTTCGCATAAAGATTCGCAGTCTACATGCAGCTACTAACACGTGCTAAAACTGAAGAATTTTCTTGAAGAAATAGCTGATTAGACACAAGCTACAAATATTTGAAACAAAGAATAACTTTTCTGTCTGTTCAGTTTTTATGATTTTCTCACCATTATTTCCATTTAAATGAGTCTCGTAGTGGTGCCAGAGAAAGGAATGGAATTGAAGAATTTTCTTGAACAAATATTCCATTGCATAGAAGCTGCAAGTATTGTGATCGAAGAATTTGTTCAAGAGGATGGCGATTCTAAAGCACAAGTATATATAAATATTTGGAGATGGGCGCTGTGAAACATTGTTGCTCGTCAGACGTCGTTCTTTCTGCGTTTAATTAGCATCGCCGTGTCTGCTTCGTCCGTGAGACACTGTCGGAATGCATTTCACGTTTATATCGTTTCTACTTCTCCTGGCGAGCGTAACAAATAGCCAATCTCCACGACGAGAAGCCCGCTCGAACCCTCGACCCGTCTCAAAACGACATTTTATAACGTCTTCGCCGACGTCTAGTGTCTTTAAAGCCACTCGAGCTCTCGCAGACACCTTTAGAAGCTGATTTCCGTGCTCCCAGCTAGCAAGTGCTGGGAAACCCTTCTCGGGCTTAATTCTTCGTCGGCGCGGTTGTTTGTATCGCGCGTGACTCAACAAACAAGCAATCGTCCCGAACAATAAATTCCGGGTCAGTTGCGAAAGGATTTCGACTTTCCCGCGTTTCCAGCAGTTTTCGTCGGAGGAAACGAAAAATATGGTTTTCTCCAGAGTTTTCGAACGGACTGAGTACTGGAATTGAAATTAGATAGTCTGGAGATGTCTGGAACTGTATATAGGGCATTTCAGAAATTAGATGCTAAGAATATGTTTGTCTTTATTAGACTTGAGACCTTTGGTTCAAATACAAACAGTTTATGAAGAGATTTATACGCGTAGAATGAAAACAAATACAAAGAAGTATGACAGCACATGTACTGGCATTCAACATGGCGTCTTAAGACCGGGGTCTACATGATGACGCGCAGGGACTACACCATAGCTCTAACCACAGAAAATTTAAGAAAACTTATTAACGAGTAGACTGCGGATCTTTATGCATTTATGAAGAAATTGATTGGGTGAAATATAAAACAATAAGAGAGAGTTTAAAAAAATTCAAGAATGTTGTAATGTTGCTTTTAATGTGACATAGTCTCTAGGGGATGAAATCAATTTTTATGTTATTTCTGCATCACACAATCCATGCAAAATATTTTTATTTTGCATAAAGCTCCGCAGTGTATTAATGAGTATTCACGAATACCTTCACCTTGATAAATTACTATGAAATGATTGAACAATCTAATTTACAAGCTACAAGATCCTAACACGTCTACAATATTTATTGACGAATTTGTTTTAAAGATTTACGAACTACTCGTTCAAGAAGCAAGATCCTTTATAGTGAACGTCAACAATTGTTAACAAAAACGTTTTGAAGATCCACAAATCAGTCACCAAAGAAATGAGAAGAAAGAGAGCATTATTCTCTATATTGAGGCAATCGTAGAACCTTTTTCGAAAACAAGGGTACGAGATTATGTGTCAGCTTCGATCTTCTTCGCCCCGAATAATAAGAATTCTGATTTCGGAAATCTGCTCGAATATTTCGAGCTCGGTCACGAGATTTCGATAACGAGCAGCGAGTAATCGGTTCGATCGAGGAAGATCCAGGACGATTCAGTCCAGCGGTCGTTCGATGGTCGAAGTTCGGAAGGGACTGATCCTTCAACGAGGACGATAAAGTCTGAATTGAATTCTGGCAAGACGACCCGAAGATGGATTGCACTCTACCTCGCCGAAGAAAGTAGGAAGCAGAGACAACCGGACCGGTTCGAAGCGCTTTTTCTATTCTTCGCTATGAAAAGAGATCATGCTCGGTGAACTTCAAAGACTATGCGTTTCAATCCTTGTGCCATTAAGATTGTCAATGGAAGTATTCGAAGACTTTAGAAAAATCGTGGAACGGTACGAAGGTATTGGATACATTATTCTGATCCGGTGCTATTGAAATTGAATTTTTCAAGAAATTAATTTGATGGAGTAGTTCTTTTCAATCAGTGTTCTACATTTGTGTTTCACAACCAGAATTACAATTGTTTTAATACTGAACCTATCAAGCATTAAAAGTATCTGGCATTAAAAATATTGCCCTATGAAAATGGCGACACTAGATTTGTTAAGATTATAATTTAATAATAGATGTTTGGCCAGAAAATTCATTCTGTTATTTTCCATAAGTAAATTTCTATAATTTCGATAATCGGGGAAAATATAAAATCTGTCTCATTTGACCGTGGTAGGTTTAACGTTAATAGAATAAATATTTCTCAGCTCATAAGAAGTGTCCAAGTAGAAATAATAAAAACAGAACAATGCAAGTTTTGAAAGATTACGAAACAGAAATATCTCGATGCCGACCATTCAGCCCCTGAACAAAGGCTGAGGAGAGTGTACGAAAAGAGAGCAAAGCCTGGCTTTGTAAAAATTCGTTGGCTTCTTTGTGAAAAAGTCGAGACACGGGGGTTCGAGTGGTCGGACCGAAATAATTGGAAGAAACATAAGCCGGGCCAGGTGAAAAGTCATCGGTAAGGGGGTAGTTTCCTCGCCGGTAAGCCATTATGTAGAGCGGCTGCGCCGCGTGGCTTGAAAAGTGGATCGCACTTAGCTAGCTCGGCCATTCAAAGTGCAAAACGGGGACCGGTTTCGCTCGTCGACTCGGCGTGGCCGCACTTAAGTATACCGGCTCTTCCCGGCTCTGAAACTCTCTAATAAAGGAATGCACTTAGCTGGCCGGGGCTGGACGCGCTCCCACAAAGGATCCGCGCCGTGCCTTCGGTCGCCGGCCCGTCACTTTGACGCTCTTTGAACACCCCCCGCCTCGACATCCATGCTTACGGAAGAACTTGCGCCCGAGCCAAGTAATTGTGCTGAAAACGGCTGCGGCTTTTTCTTCGCGGCCCGCGAAAGCTCTTCCGGCCCGGCTTTCCAAACAATAATGTCGTTAACGTGCAACGGTATGGCACTTTTTGACTTTTTCACGTCTCGGCTGTGCGCTCCCTTTCTCCTTCACTGTGTTATACTACAACGGGCTCCACGGAAATTCCACTGGCTCTTCAAAATGCAACACCTTTTTTACACGGTCGAGGACAAAATTAAGTGGACACCCTCAAAAAATTTTTTAAAATTGGAACAAACCACTCGAGTTGTTTTTTAGTTTACTAGGTAAGGGATTAAAATAAAACCTTTTAAAAACAACGCTTATATTAAAATGCACTAAAAAGGAAAAAATAATTTTTTTCCTGGTTCTCCCAAAAATTTAATATAAATCATGACATTAGTGACTATAAAAATAAATGCGTGGAGCGCCCACGAAGATTACGTCAATATAGTTTAGCGCGCTCCACGCTTTTATTTTTATAGTCACTAATGTCATGATTTTATATTTAAATTTTTGGGAGAACCAGGGAAAAAATTATTTTCTCCTTTTTAGTGCATTTTAATATAAGCGTGGTTTCTAAAAAGTTTTTTTTTATATTTTTGTATTTTCTACTTTTCAATCTTTTTTGAATGGAACGCAAGATATGGTAATATTGGTATGAAATCTTACTATTGTAAGATATAGAAACGCAAGATAGGGAAATACGCGAGATAGAATGAGGGGATGAATCCGAAACTGTACGAAATAGAACTGAATGAACGGAACACCACACTGAGTTCCTTCGGTGCGAAGTGGGCCCGTGGAGTGGGAATGAGTCGGAGTGGGAACGCGTAGTGGAGTAGGGAGCGCTGGCGCGCGGCGAGATGTGACGGTTAATATTTAAATATTTTTTCTCCTAGCCACACAGTTTTTTCGAAATTTGTTTTTTAATATTGCATTGTAATCCAGTTCTGAGCTACTATGTTTAAAGTTTCAAGTCTCTAGCTAACCTCCAGCTAATAAGAACAGTTAAAAATGGCGGCCTATACTTTCTTCTTCGTCATTTCCTCCAATGGTAATTTTTAATCAATCATTCTTATACATTACGTAATAAACTAATCTTTCTAACATCTCGCCAAAACTGAAGCCGTTTGGTCCAATTTTCAAAAAAAGTGATTATAATCAAAGGCTGTACACTCAATTTGATCCCTGACCGGTTTCGATCGAAAAAAACGCTGCATTTTTCTGACATATAGTATTTGAAGGTAGTAGACTAAATAATATCAACATCAATGATCGGTCAAAGACCAAAAATTACGATTTTTCATGCCACCAAAGGCAAATTTTCGTGATGAAAAGTCAGAAGAAAGGGTTAAAAATATTTATCAAAGAAGCGTGACCTTTCGACTGGCCCTCTACCGAAGTAGCGGTGCATTTTTAGATTACCCAGGCGGCTGCAGCGCGGTCCACGGCACGTAATGGATCGTGCTGATCGAAAAAATGCAGGAGCCACTGTCTGGGTAAAGAGGTCGCCGCGCCGGCTACCTATAAATCGGACACGTGTGCGAGAACGCAGCTGTGCCAGCCATTTTTGACGCGTTCTATCCATTATTGGAGATCAGCCGGCCATTATTACGTCCTGCCGTCGGTTTCTGTTCGCGAGATCAGGAGGAAAAAAAAATTGTCGACGACACTCGATGGCAATTTCGAATTCGAATGGTCCGAAATATCGTAATGTATATGTCGACGTACAATACACTGCCGAAGAGTCCCTTTCGAGACTCCTTAATAATGAGATTGTACATCGTAAGTAGAAACAGCGAGCAATGGTCAGACACAAATTGACACGAATGGAAAAATCTCCTGAACCAATGGTTTCTCGATAGAGAAAGGCTAATAACTTTTTACGAGCGATAATGAACATTTTCGACACATCTTGAGAAACAATTTGAAGGCGATTTTCTTTGTTGTTTTTGGTAAGCTCGTGAGCCACTGAAGCTCCCCAAATTTTCGACAAATCCCATCGAATGAAGATGGTTGTTCGCAGTTCATTTTCGCCGCTAATTCTTTTTGATCTCGATGAAAAGCGGAGAAAAGCAGGTGTCGAAAATGTTGACTTTGCCTCCTGGATATTCCATTTCTAAGCCCGGGAAAGATTAAAAAATTACATCATTCGAAACAACGATTATCACAGTTTTGCAGAGCAGAAAGAGCTCTTTCGATTGATGTATAACACTTTGCCAAATAACAAAAAAATCGTTGTAGAGAATAAAAGAGAAAACATAAAACGCTACGAACTTATTCCCCAACCCAATACGTTGTTAATAATTTCAGAGATACTCGAGTGGTTAACTTCAAACGGGGCACCCGGTATTTGAAACGAATGTGGCGTCGGAAATTGCCGCGAAACCGAACGGTAGAATCGGAATAGGTAGTTCGGGGGCTGGATCGGTCGCGTTTTGATTTTTCAGAAGCACTCGAAGCGCTCTCGAGAATTGGTTGAATCCGTCCCGGCAATGGGGAAGACCTTGGTCGACGAGACCACTCGACAATCCGCCCTGGCAACAATCTCCTATCCGCTCGAGTTTCAATTCCGAAGTACACGCTATCGAGCCAGAAATTTACAGAGCGTGTTCGATCCGCGTGTTTGTTGCCGTGGCGTGTAACCCGCGTATCGCAAAGCCCGAGTAATTTCCTGGAAAGAATGCATTGTTTCTTCTGCCCGTTTAGCAAATACGTCTCGGGGGAGTCCTCGCTCGTTTCGCAGCCCCCGCGGAAACGCGTTCCCGCGATCGTTACGGCTTTCATGCTTATCCGGAACGGCGACTGAACGCGCCTCAGGAAATATCAGAAACACTCTCGCGGTGGATAATCTCAAGAATTTCTTCAATAATGAACTTGCCATGGGAAATTAAGAGCCGCCGCGCCGGCTCGGCCAAGAATTTCTATCGATGGGGTATTGTACCCCCTCCCGGTATCCCGTGAAGCTTTATTAAATAACTTTGTACTGGCTTCCGGGTACCATTCATTTCATACTGGCCGGGGAGCTGTTGAGAATTTCCCCCTGAAGTGCTCTTCCTTGCGGTAAGTTATTTGCGTTGAGAAGCAATTTATGAGGAAAAATGACCGAACGTTGTCGTAGTTTATGATACGAATAGCTCCGAATCGGTCCGAGTAATAAAAACCTCGACTTCGATCTATTATAAAATAACATACACGTAACATCATCTGAATCAACATGAATTATGACGAATTCCAGGAGCGGCGAGAGTGCAGCGAGCAGTGCATCAGGTTCCAGGACAAGCCTCTCGGCCCAAGAAGACCCGAGCTCGCCAACACCCTGGAAACACCGACGAAGAGCGTCCACGTTCAACGAGGCGCATCTGGAAAGAGCGGAGGACGCCTCGCCGAAAACCTTGAGGAAAAGATCGTTCAGCTTCCACGAGCAACCGGTGTACATCCGATCAGCGAGGAAGAACTCCTCGAACGAGGACCAGGTCCAGAAGAAACCAATCGAGAAGCAGGAGGGTGAGCTCAGTTTGCCTCCCCCTTGCACATGTCCTTATTTCGGCGAGTCCTCGAAGAGACAGCCGCCCCAACCCGCTGCGGAGATCGTTATTGTGTCGAGTGACACAATGAAACCGATCACGGGAAAGAGCCTCGAAGGTAACCTCCTCAAGGGAACCACTAGTGGGAGGATCGAACCCAGCAGGAGCTACGAGCTGAACACTGTGGTTACGTGGAGAGGGGGGAGAAGAGTTTCTAGCCTAGGTGAGCTATAATATAAGTGTATAATAGCATGTGTAAATATAGAAATATAGAAATAGCAATGAACCGATTGATACCTAAACCTGAGAAAAATTTCATAGTCTCACGACAAAGAGTATCGAACTAACAACGAAACTGATAGTCGTCGATTTAAAATATTAATGGCCGACGATTCATCAAACTTAGCAATTCACCACGCAATGTATATTCGAATCAAGTAAATCTTTCTTTTACAGCTGCAACGCTGAAATTAATCTCGGTAAACATGATTCTCAACAAACTTGCAGTCTTTGCACAGTGAAATATTATATTAGTATGCACATTGCAGTTCTGCGAACCATTGTAAAGAAACGCTGTACACGTTGCTCACCCACGTTACAACTTTGCTACCTGTTGAATCGCTCCATTGGAAATGTTGTAACTTGATCAGTTCTTCGAAAACGTCTACACTGTACTTTGTGGGAACTCGGTAATTGGTTCGACGCCCTTTGACGCAGCGAAAAGCAATAAATAAAAAGAGGTCGGGGGCACGCCAAAAATTCTAATAAAAACAGAGCAAACCAAAGAATGAGAGGAAAAGAAAATAATACCTGAAAGAATACAAATAATAACAAGAAGAAAAGTTACAACGAGATTTCTCAAGTAAAATTTTCAAATACAGTAGAATGTAGCCTAACGCAGCCTAGTGATTCAATTGGAAGTAATCGATAATTAATCGAAGGCACTGACAACATGTTAAGTCTCTCAAGTTACACGACACTTCGATGCACAAGCTAGCTCAGGTGTCCAGGAAATGAAACGAAATTGACGCAATGACATTTCCAAATAGAGTTGCTTCCCATCTAAACCCACGTACAATAATATTTTCTATCGGTAACTGTGAAATCCGGTTGCACACCTCGAGTAGACAGTGGGTATACGAAACGCAACAAGTGTCTGACTGTAGTTGACATCGAAGTGGGGAAGTTACAATCACAGGACCGCGTTTGAAGCGCCGAGCAACTTCGTTCGACAACAAGTCTGCGTGCGGACAGACGACGAAGCCAACTAAAAACTTTAAAGCAATGTCGTCACAATTTGCAGAAAACCGCGACTGACTTGTATAATTGCAACTCGCGTATTATGTACGCCTCGAACACTTTGAACACGCAGCAGAGCCGCCTCACTGACCATTATACATTTATACAAGAACTTCGAGGAAGTAAACGAAACACAAATTCTGTACACTTCAACACTTTGCACTGTAAACTAGCTAGTGCAGCCTGACCTAATTTTACATTGGTTTGGAAGCAACGGAAATTATTTTAAAAAAATCTTAATTTGGTCTAGTAAGTCTGAATCAAGACTCATCCGTGTTCAAACATGTCCATCCTGATTAAAAAAATTACTGTTTTTCGTTCACACAACGTTTCAGCGGTGAATTATCCACGATTCCAACCGAACGTATCATTTCCGAGTAAAAATCGTCCAGAAACTTCAGACTACATCAACCTGCTACTTTCTTCATACAAAATTCCAATGAAACAAACCAAAAGAGTAGCTACCTTTCTGAACACAGTATAGAAGTTAAAAACATCGCTGAACATCTGCCCACAGTTGAGCAATCACCGAACACCTACAAACGCGCCTAACTAAAGCAAGGACTCATTTCTGCCATTCCAGGGAGCACCAGGACTTCGCTGCTAGCCTCGAAGCCGACTCCCATTCGACGAGCAGCGACCATGCGAGCGCACAACGGCGCAGCGACCATGAGCTCGAAGCAGAGCAGCAACTCTTCGTCGCCGTGTCTGCACAGATACCCCGGCCAGGTGCGAACTCATCACTCAAGGACAAGCAGCGTGGTGTCCCGGAACAGTTCCCGCCACGGAAGGATCATCCGACTAGAGCAGAAAGCGACCAAGGTGTTGGGCGTGGTATTCTTCACGTTCGTGATCCTCTGGGCCCCGTTCTTCGTCCTGAACCTGGTCCCGGCGGTCTGTCCCGATTGCGAGCACCAAATCGATCACACGATCTTCGATCTGGCGACTTGGTTGGGCTACGCCAGCTCGATGGTCAACCCGATCTTCTACACGATCTTCAACAAGGTCTTCCGACAAGCCTTCAAGAAGGTCTTGCTCTGCAGATACAGGAACCAAGCGTGGAGGCCGGCTAGGTAGGCCTTGGACCCCGGGAGACCGGGGATCGCCGTAACCAGAGTGTGAAGACGGCGTTTTTCATGGGATTTGGTGAACTGTGAACTGTGGTCTCCGCGAGGAATTCAGTTAACGTGTGAACCGCGATGAACTGGTGGAACAGCGGAACATAAACGATTTCATTAACGCGGTAGTCGACCATGCTAGGCTTTGGTGGGTACGGCACTGGGTTAGGTAGGATCGATGGATTCTTCAGAGTTACTTTTTACAGAAGATGCTGACAAACGATGTAGTTCTCCAAGGAAAATAATCTCAAAAGAGACACCTACAGATCACACCAAGCAAAAATTGTTAACAGTGAACCTACCGAGCACCGAAAGCGATTGAAATGTTTTAGAATCAATTGTCATGTAAGCAACTTCATCATTTCAATAATCGTGAGATTAAAAGTATAAAACCGGTGTGAACCGGCAATGGTATAGGTTTAGTGTTAACAAATTGTTTCGATCTATTTCTACCCGATTTTTCGTAACACCATTTCCGTAAAATTTCGCTGAGAATATTCGAAAAGAAGGAGGCTATATGATCAAGAATAGAAATATCAATTTATGAAGGTTCCAACAGTGCTGTACCCTCTGAAATATATAAAACGGTGGTTCGAACTGAACCGGGAAGTTCGTCAGGTAGGATGCCGGGACCGTGTTCGTGCTCAAACAGAGTGAGAGAGACCAAAGCGTACGAGAGCTTCAGCGGGAGCTTCAACGATTACTATATTTTGTTCATCTTCTAAATTAGGGACGCGAGCTGAAGCCGATCGAAGCATCTCGAGTCAGCTCGAATTCTTTCACGGCAACAATCGCCGCGGGCCGAGGAATCGTCTAGGTAGCACTCGAGCCCAAGGAATTGTTACGACAGAAGACCAGTCAATCCGGAGCACAGATTGGCCGGAGAACCCAAACCGGAAATTAAGACGCAGCTGGCCGGAATCGCTGCGGAATTCGGCCGCGAAACGGCTCCGAGGAGTTTTAACGAGTGATGAGAGTATCGGATTAGCCGGAGCTCGTTCGAACCGAATCGGTCGTTAAAGCTCGCAAACACACGTCGATATAATTAATGGCGCCCCGCGGAACTGTTATCGGCCCCGACGAAATGAAACTCGAATTCGTGTTGCGTTTAACTCGATGCCTTATTTTCACGCACTGGTTGCTGGAGGCTTGTTGGTATCATTCTCGATACATTCTATATACGAAAAAAGAATTTAACAATATATATTCATCGGGAATCTGTTAATAGTGTCGCTGAAGAATATGATCAACTGTCGCGAATCTTAATGAACTGTTCGATAGTGACGGTAATTTCTAGACTGCGGATCTGCATGCAAAATATAAGAATGTTCTGCATTGATTCTGGAAAGCAGAAGTAGAATAAAAATTGATTTCTTCCCCCAATGATTTTGTTGCATTAAATTTTTCGAATTTTCTACTGTTTTATATTTCACCCGGCCAATTTGTTTTATACACACATAAAAATTCGCAGTTACACTATTCGCAAACAGTTAGCAATTTGAAAACAGACACTAGCTAATCGGAGTCGATTAAAAAATCACATTTCCCAGAATAAAAATTTTCGAAAATACTCAGGCGTCGAGTTAATCGTACGAAACACTTCAGCCCATTTTGACAGAGTCGAGGGGAGCATTTCTCCGAGGAAATTCGAAATATTCCGCGGCAGGATTAATTCGATCGAAGCTAAGGCGAATCAAAGTCGACAAAAGACGGCCGGGACTAGAAAGGAAAATCGGACGCGCGCGAACGTGCCGCCCGTGGCAAGCACAATAGGGAACCGATTTCCCACGATTTTCCACGAGCGCAGCAAATTCTCGGCGGTTTTCGCCGGATTGGCGCGGCGAGTGGCGGCCACGATAAAATTTTCAATCGAACGCGGGCTACGCTGTCGTGCGGTCGATTTTTAGCAACCTGGGAACACCGATTTCTCAGCTTCCGAGAGTGCTGAGACTGATTCCTGTACCGATAAAGCCTGTCTACACTTGTCCACGAATTCTGTATATACATATACAAGCTAAAAGTATGATGTGAAACGATCGATATCTTCTGGATATCTTCAACAAAAGCTATGTGTATAAATGTTTCTCACAAGCCATCGACATATTCAGAAAATCAGTTTAAGCCATAAGATTCCTTGAATTCTTTAGTGTTGACAAAGTATCTGTTCTGGCTATAGAGAAATTCTTATTAAGTTAATATGAAATATGTTAATGTCTGAAATTAATTCATAATATGTAATAGTTTAACCACTGGTTTAACTTCTATTTAATTTAAGAGTTTCTTACTGAAACTTTCATTCATATATAAAATTTTTACTAAATTTACAATTTAAATTGTTTAAATACACAGAACAGTTTGGTATTGGATCGAGCATCATCGACAGTGCAGGTATCAGTCCCATCATTAGCTGACCCCGGGGACCGTTCGATTCCGGATATACGCGTGCTACATTTATGCTACTTGTCCGCGTGCAGAGCTCTTGGGGCTGCGCTCGCTTCCGAGTGAACTCCTGTCAGTTTCACTGTCAATAGAGGCTATCGAAGAGTATTCATTATTTACTGCTACGTAGACAACCAAGTTATCAGCTATTCTCGACGGTTTTTGTCTTGCTAGAGAGAACTATAGCGGGGACAACGAAAGAATCTGCTGCAGGTATGCTTCCTTTGCTGGCTGACTTGTCAGCTGTGCGAGCTGGTGTGTCATTCGGATGAGAAATTATGAGAAAATCATTGTGAAGAGTCATTTTTCACCTCGTACCCTAATTTTATTCTACACCTGTTGTATGTCCAAGCCGAATTTGAGAGAATTCAAAAGAGTAGGATAACCATTGTTATAATATTTTAACTTCGAGGTATTCCAAACACTCAATTCATTGAAACAATTTCATCTAACAATGTCTTTCTTAATTTTATACGTGTCGTTCAAACAATCAAATATTATTTAGAGTTGAATATTATGCAATAATATTTATTTTCATCCCAACTTCTCTAGTAATACCTTACACAACAATCTTTTTAATCAATTTATTAATTATAAACGAACTTCAGTCATGTAAAAACCGTTTCAATAATAGTTTCGTTTGAATAAGAAAACAAATGACGAACCTTCGAAAATAATTAAGTTACATCATTTAATTGCAAAGATTTCTTTCGAAGAATTAAAAAATCCATTAATAGAAGATCTCTTTACCAAATCCTTTCGCACCGCTCAAATTGATTCTTTCGTTATCTCGAACGTGAAATCAGTCCAAGGAGCATCGCTTGTCGATAAAGCAAAGTATATAGTGTAAAATATATTGTAATTACGTTGCGCGTGCAACAAATCGTCGTATCATTATCCACGGATCAACTCGAAGCCAAGAAACCGTGGTCGCGTTGCGTCAATCGATCGAAATAATTAAGTACTTAACCCGAGGCAATTGTTTGTACATAGTTCGCGAACACAACTCTGTTCTGCATTGTTAAAGAGTTTCTAATAAAGTTAACGGGTATGCTTGTGTGCGTGGATAGGAGCGAGTGCGTGTGAGCATGCAAATGTCCCTAAATTCCTCAATTTTCCTTAAAAAAAAAAAAGATTCGTAAACTCAAATATTTTTTTGCGAACTGGTTCTTGCGTTTATGATTCCAAAACATGTTGAAGATGTTGACTAAAGATTCGAAAGGGTGAAAAAAGTGTCACAAACCATGAAAATTGTATAACTGATTGGAAGATATGTACATTGTTTGTTTTTTTTTTTTGTAAGTAACAAGAAATTTATTGAAAGTAAACGCAAGGACTCGGTTGCCGGCCAGAATTAGATTGTTGCACAATTTCTGTCGTATTTAAACATCAGAATTTGAAACAACAGGAATAAATAGCAAATTGTTATGTGAAATAAAAATTGCCTACATTAATTTCAAGATACGAAAGCTTCATAAATATTCATTCCTTTTCTTAATAATTTTCACGAGTTGGAAATAATACAACCTTTAAATTGTTTAAATGTTCCTACTGTTCCGGATCAATTAATTCTCATAATGAATGCATGAAATCTGCAGAGTCTAGAAACAGATATAAATTTCGAAGTCACGCGATCCTATAACAGCAAATGAATAATAGAACTGTGGATAGTGTACAAAAAAAAAATAAATAGTATTTTCAGTCAACGAAAACAACGTACATATTTTGTATTCTAATTCTCAAGGAATTCGTAAATGAAAATTTTCAAGAAGAATGAAAACAATTTCGTATATTGATAACCGTAAAAGATGAGCCCACGAAACAGCGACAGAAATTATGCGAGTTATCCAGAAACTATCCAGTAGAATTCTCCATGTGACGGAAATTTCGAACCCGTTTGAAATTTTCCCCACTTTCCGGCACAGGTTGGCAAAGTGTTGCATAGCAATGGTGGTTAATATTTTAACATCGTGGCTGCTTTCAAATTTCTGAAGAATCTTCGATCAAATGCAGATCCCTGAACACTCGATGCACCTCGATCGAGCTGATCGTTCCCTTCATTCCAACGAGCCCAACAAATATGGTAGAGCTTTCACCTCGATTCTGGAGGACATCGACGTTTACACCTTGATCGTTAATTACCCTGAATTACGGTCGTGTCGCAGAGATTTTACAATACTCGAAGAACTCCGCGCCGCACTAAGGATCAAACGGAACACGAGAGAACTGGTTCAGATCTCCGGGAATAGTTTCTTTCAACGCATACTTGCGAAGTAATCAACGGAGACGTGAATTTTAAATGTGTATGTTCGATTAAGAGATTTATGAGAATAAAAAGAAGGTTTGATTAAGTATTGAAACAATCCTCAGCTCGTCAGTGTTAGATATAAGTTCTGCTGATAATGGAATTAAACGAGCACAGTGTTCCCTATCGTTAATTAAAATGACTTAACCGGGCATTTTAAAACATTGATCAATAGACTGCGGATCTTTTTATGTAAATTTTGTACGTAAATATCTTTACATGCATTTCCTTGCACAAACAATTTTCAGGAATTATTTTATGAAAATCGGTACAATCTTTTTTTGTAGACTAGGTTAATAAAGGGTTTTCCATTAAGAGGTGTCATTTTAAATTTCACTAAAATTCGTAAAATTGTAAGAAAAATATTGAATTGTAAAAACGCAGCGTTTTTTATATTAATGATAAATTAATTTTCTTAATGAAAGACCCTGCAAGTACTTCTCACGGTGAAAGTGAAAGAAATGAATCATTTTTGTTAATACACAGATTTCCTTGTTTATGAATTCAGAGATCCATAAATGCATAAAGATTCGCAATTTACCAGAGCAAATACGAAGCTTGATTGTAATTTAGTTTGGTTTCACTCAGTTCTACATTCATTGAAGCCAGCAGCGAAGATGTTGCCTGAATTTTCGTTTCCTAAACTACGAATTTGCATAAACTTCCGCAGCCCAACAACAATAAAGAAGCACGGAGTGTGATCCCAAGGAGAAGTTCATCATTTCATGCAGATTCAAACTTCTCCAGAACGATTCGCATAAACGAAGTTTTGAATAAGTACTAGCTTGTTGCTCTTGCGGAGAGCTACGAAGCAAACGGTATAAACAATTCTATAAAAGAATTTCAGTGAAATAATAAACAAGCAAAGTTCAGGGTTGAAAACAGAATGGAGGCAGGAGCTTAAGCTGAAGGCCGAGGGAGAAAAGACGCGTTGGGGGAAAAACGAGGGGGGTAAACAGAGACGAGGTAAATTAGGGTAAGAAAAGAAGAACAAAGGAAATACTAAGTCAGCGGCAACAAAAGAGGTAAGGAAAAATTAATGGAATAGAAACGCGAACGACTAATCACTCTTGTAAACAGATTCGGAGAAGATTAATAATAAACAATCTTCGTTATCAGCTGCTGTGAAACAATTTGAATAAAATCGATAGGACCGTCTTATTTGGCAAAGGTCATTGCCATGAACCATATCCCTGTACACTAATGATAGCGAGAAATTTGTGAAAAAAGAGAAAATGTGTGGATTAACAAAAATTGTACCCTTCACATTTACTCCACAAAAATGAAATTTTCAGGACAGAGAAAGAGAGACAGTTTGGATTTTTATGAAGATAGAAATGCGAATGTAAATTTGCAGTTTAGAAATTATTATGCAATGGCGAATTTATCAACAACATTCGCTTGGAACAAAGGCATCGAAATAAGTCATTAACATATTCCGAGCCACGTGTACCACCGATGATACACGTTAAACTATCCATTCAGACCACTGGTACACGTTGACATATTTATTTAACACTAAACCTACCACGCCTTAAAAGTAACTGGTACACACACACATGTTCCCTTATAAAGATGACAAGATTCATTTTATTTAGACTTTGTACAGCTCCTATTGTGATACGTGCTGTACTAAAGATATTTATACAACCATTTCTTATGAAATCGTTTTAATTATTTCAATAATTGTAAAATAAAAAATCTCGAACCGGTCCTTTTTTCCGGTGGTGATAGGTTTAATGTTAATGCGCTAATCACTCTTCCCACCGAAAGAATGAGGCATTATAAAAAATGCAGTAGGGTAATCCTACTTATCCTATAGAACAGAACACATATGTTTGTTTAATCGTCGAGCAGAAACGGCACGGTACGGAACGGAACGTGTTAAAAGAACCGTGGTCGCCTCCAACCGAAATAATTATAAAATATGTTTTGCGGTATATATTAAAGATGGCGGTGGACGACAGAAAAAAAGAAATATCGATTAGAAGCATAGCTCGCATGCAGGGCTGTCATGCGTGCGAAACTGATCGCAGAGCCATGCGTCGCGCCGGGCAAATAAATGCTTCATAACAATGAGCCCCGATGCACGTAATTGCTACTGTCCGTCATACTCGCCGCCAATGGAAAGGTAAGTTTTCGAGAGCATGACTTTGATCGAACATTGTTGCCCGCGGATCGTTCGCTCGATCGATAGGTAACGCGCCGTTCGCGGAATTTCATTTTAATTTCGTTTCGTTCGCCACTGTGCCGTGATCGAAACGTTGTCGAGTGTTAGCGTACGTTTCAAATGCGTTTGCATTCGAACGTCGACTGTCAGGCGCCACTCGAACTTGGCATACTACTCGAAATAATATTTCAATTACTCGATTCGCCTGATTTTAATGGAACGGCAAAGAGCTCGGTGAGTCGCGCGACACCGTTGACTACAATCTTTCCTGCTTGTGAATCATTTCAAAATGTCAGAAGGACAATGATTGTAAATACGTAATATGTCCCCGTATTTTTACGGACAAAATGACGGAGCAAACGAAATCATCACCTTCACTCTCGCGATATGCCGATGGATCGCATAACCGGGGTGCAAGCGTGTGCTTAATTCTTGGTTATGAGTCTGCGGCTCTGACGTGGGTTACTTAATTATACAAAATTAAAGGATACACCTAAACGAACCCATTCACGCCGCGATAGAACCGGAAGATCGTGTTTCTCTCTGTAAGGCTATCAAAATGCCGGGGATCGATCTTGTACCGACGCTTCGACGGGCTGCATTGTAATTTCGTTCTTTCAACCTCCGCCTCGTAGTAATTAATCAGTATTAACCGCGGAACTTCACGCGTCCATCACTCGCTTCAATAATACGTAGAAAATATAATTTAAGTTCGGAAGAGAACGAATTGTTTATTATCTGAGTGGCACAGACGGCTACCTTGAACTCGTTGTGTGTTAATTAACTCGCGACGTGTTAAAAATGTATAGTTGCGTTATTTTTATTCGTAGAACTGTCTGTTGGGTGACGTGGGATATAGTCGGCCACAAAAGTCTAAACGCACTAGCCGGACTTTAGATGTTTGCAACAAATGAACAGAAGTCTTTTATATGTTATAGACATTGAATAATATATTCAGCAATCGTGAATAAAATTATGATAGTATTATTATGATAACAAGGATGATAGTGTAAGCGAAGTTAGTGAATTATCTACCTTCTTCATAGTTACTTCTAGCCTCGTTTTAATTCAAATCGACGCGACGGGTTAATCAACGTTCGTAAAAAACGCAGAAAGCGTTTCTTTTCTTTGTTTTATTTTAATATTTAAAATTGAACAGGTATACGAAGACTTCCGAGACCGACTGTACAAGCGATAGCACACGTGTCTCGCGTGACAAAATAATTGCTAGCGTGAAACCGGCGTGGTTCAAGCAGCGTTCTATCTTCCTTGGTCAACCTTCATTATTTAATTGTTCGTGTTTTATTATTTCTAATTGCGCATCGATTCGACGGTGTTTCACCGGAGGCTTGTTCCCCGGGGAGCGTCGCGAGCACCGTGGTTATGCGAACAGATACCAACACGAAGGAACGCTGCTGTCTATTACCGATTTAAAGGACGAAAAAACCATGGGCCGACCTGGTACTTCAGTTCATACCTTTAATATCCGAAAATCAATTCGCATTAGACGACGACGGAAGGGGAAACTGGGTCAGACCGGTCGAATGGAGCTTTCGATGCAAGATATTCAGCCAGTCGGATGATCACTTGGATATCCTTGCCATCGATTACCTTACGAATTTCATTATTTCCTTTCCCGTCCGCAGAAATCAAAGCAAAAACGGATTTTTAATCTGCGGAGGCTTACCTCGCTGAGACGGGCCTCGTCTAATCACTGAAACGATATCTGGGGAAATTATGCTAAGCTCCCTGAAGCATGTATAATTAGATAAATACATAAGTGGAAACATTTGTTTCACTTCTCCTTCGATACTAGAAGAAACAAATCATTTCGATCCTAGTTTTAATAGTGTCGTGGATGAACAACCATAACCTGTCACCGGCGGATTATTTATGGTTAAAACAAATTCTATATGTCCTTCAAAGGCTGATAAACAATATTACAAAGTTTAAACTTGACACGAGCGGCAGATTTTTTAGAAAAAATTCTCAAATGTAACGTCATACATCGACAGCAAAATCTTCACTTTTATCTGCTAGTATTTATTCCATAAATGAAGTTGCAAAACAATTTTAAAACGTTTCAACATTCTGCGGAATCGAACTTGAACTTTCGGGCAACTGAGCGATTGAAATTTTCCATAAAAGTATCACTTAGAAATTGAATAAATCTTGTACGGTATCAATGTGCACGATAGTTACATCCTCATAATAAATATATTAACTGAATCCGTCGTTCCCGGTGCATCGAACACAATCAACTCACAATTAAGATCAATAATTGATACAATTAAGCCATAATTATAATTAATAATTGATATAATTAATTAACACCCGACATGCGAGCCACGCAGAATGTATACAGGGTGTCTCAAAATTCTTTCAACATCCGGAAATAAGATCATTTTTGCAACATTTTTCATTGCGAAAATGGCATCCGCGGCTTTGTTAAGGAGTTATTAACGAAAAACCACGGACCAATCAGAGCGCGACCTAGCCGCGAGTTGGCACAGTCGGCCAATAGACAGTTGGCGCGCCGCGCCGACTTTTTCCGTGGTTTTTCGTTAATAACTCCTAAACAAAGCAGCGGACGCCATTTTTGCAAAGGAAAATGTTGCTCTAGGTGATCTCATGAGGAACTCTCATTTCCGGATGTTGAAGAAATTTTGAGACATCCTGTATAATCAAAGAAAGGTAGTTCCGCGACGACTTAATTTCAAACTTCTCCATACAATTTTTCAACGAGAGATTAATATGAAAACTTCCCCGGTATAACGAGGTAGTGATCAATCAAATTCTGTTCGTTAAAAACTCATCGCTAACCGCGTCCATTACAGCACCTTTTACTCTGTTAAGAACAGTAGGCAGAAAATTTGATTAAACTTGCACCGCATCTGTTCGATCATTTTCGATGTAATGAAGCATCGAACAGCGGAAATCAATTTTCCGTCTGATGTTCGCGTTTGTAAACCGATCTCTTGGAAACGTGAATTTTCGTCGACATGCGCGGTCTACTCATCATCGGGACCTACACTCGCTCCTGGCCTCCGTGTAATTTATTCGCAAAACAGGAGCGTCGAATTCGATCCATTAATTTCATCGCAAGGTAACAAATGGCGGCCGTGGACGGCCCTCCTGTCACGTGATCAGCCAGGAACCATCCCCATTTCCGGTGGAGGACCCGTGGAACGAATAAATTGTGGCCGCGTCGAAAGGTTATATGAAACTGTTTTAAAATTTCAGTTCTAAAATAGTCCCGTCTTATACGGGGTTGGAACCGCATCGATGACTACATAAAAAATAATGATATCAGTGAAAAATGTTTTCAGTATGAAAGTAAAATGTGATCAGAGTTCTTTTACGAGGATGCGTAGAGGACACGTGAAAGTCGAATTCTCTTTTTTAATGGAGTCATATATTTTTTTATTAGATTAATCGATGCAGAGCTCATAAAATATTATTTATGTATTTTCTAACAATCCGTAGCGTTTGTAGTAATCCTTTAAAGGATCCAATTCAAGGTTATCGTTGCCCACTAATAATAAATAATGATCAGCAAAGAAAACTAATTATCTATTATTTTTTCCGAATTTTAAATTACGTAGATGTCATTAAAATTGAAGAAGAGGCTACTTTTGGCAACCACTCTCTCCTTTTAACTCACAATGACTAAATTCTCAATTTCCTGATTTTACAAAATTTGGAATAATGAAATCTCGATTAAGCGTCAAAGCTGATTTCCAATTCGTTGAAAAGCATCGAATACTATCCATTGTCGCTGCTGAACTGTAACAAATGGCGGTGTGTCACGTTTCCGTGTCACGTGATCGCCCGCGCACCCTTATTTCCGGTGAAACAGCGATGAAACGAACGGTAGAGAAAGCGCGGCATCTTCAAAGACTGTCCATTGTTAGCCGGGGAACAGAGAGCCGCGCGTAGGAAGACGGAAATAATGAAATAGTAGGCTCGTTCTTTCCAGAACGGTATACAGGGTGTCCCACCTAACATTTTTCACGATTTTTCAAGTACTTGCGATAATCTGACAAAAAAATATTTCAAACGAAAGTTGATCAGTTTTCGATTGGCTACACATTGCAATAAAAAAAAGCTCGACATATTTTTTTTTCAATATTGTCAAGGCCACCTTCATTTTTTTAAATGGCACTTGGTATTTTTGACTTAATTATTTATATTAATAATTATTTATGACCTTCGGATGACCTTGAAGTACCATTTAAAAAAATAAAGGTGGCCTTGGCAATGATCAAGAAGAAAATTTTCGAACTTTCTTTATTGCAATGTATAGCCAATCAGAAACTGATCGATTTTTGTCGAAAATATTTTTTTGTCAGATTAAAAGTGTTACGTGGTACACCCTGTATATATAGTTCTCACCCCTCTCCCCCTGGTATGTAAGTTTTCTGAAATCGCTATCGCGATACAGACACGGTGGAACCTCAAGAGATTTGTGTGTGTGTGTGTGTCTGTCTGTCTCTTCCTAGGCTTGTTTGAAAGCGTATCGTGAATACAAGGAGACTCTGTGAATCATCAGCGGCCTCGTCACAGAAAAACGTCTGCTGATTTTTCACGGTAAGAAGCCGCGGCCTCATCATCGAAATTACGGACAGAGATCGGGCTATTTGTCCTTTAGACTTCCGGCAAGATTCCCGCGGGAAGATCGACTCGATGGGAACCGTGATTTCCGAGTGAAACTGCAATTTCGCGGCGACAGCCTCCACCGTAATCAATAGGCTGCGGGGAGCTCTTTGCGAGAATTCGCGTTTTTCTGGAGCAACTTAACCCTCTGCGCTTTGCAGCCGATGGCTCCATTCTTGAGGACGATTTTTCGATTTATTGGTGAAAGTTAGAAATGTTGATTGGTTGATGTCATTTCTTCTGGGACTGCGCGCTCAGCAATATCTGAATTGTTCATTTTACAAAATCACCGGCTTGCTAATTTTTTAACTTACAAGTAGAGTAACAAGTAGCGTAAGCCTAATACAACCCCATGAAAAAAGTTTTTGAAAAATTTCAGTATTTTCTTTTTCGTGGAATATCCCAAAAATAACAAATTATATTTAAAAAAAGCTTAAACGAAAGTTGTATCGTATTATTGCGTCTACCATACCGTGTACGAAAATTATTTGAATGAATTTCCTTTTATTTTTGTTTTTAGAGATGCAGTGAGCATTGAGTAAAGTATCGTGAAATTTTAGTTGTGTATTTTTCAGCTTCGAAATCTTTACACGCCTTGGAATCCGAGAAATGTGTTTGGAAATGGTGTCGGAAACGGGACAGAATAAAATAGCGGATTGCATGAAATTCAGTTTAGGGAAACGGGAGCTCGAACGCTCGCGGTGCATTTATTTGTTTCAGTTTTCGAAAAAGAGCTCCGGGTGCAAAAGAAGTGAAGGAAAACGCGCAGACCGGCACAATGCCCGAGGAAAATCGATGAACGTTCGATGCTGAGCGATATTAAAGGAGGCAACCGCGTACATTCGCTGCTGGCGCCGATAAAACGTCAGGAATGCTAAGTTGCCACATTTCAATGCGGCCATCACTCATCACTATAGGAATTTCATCAATAATCGTTCTTTAAGGAATACAGTCTGATCTGCGTCGGCTACATCGTGTGAAACAAAAAACTAATATCAACGGGACCAGAGACGAACTTTCGAAAAACAAAGCGAGTTTCAATTAGTCGAAACACGAGGAAATTTCTCGTTGAACTTCGTGCATTGACGAGAACCTACGAAAGAGTGGTAGATCGATCGATGAAGTAATTATTAAAATTCTAAAAGTATGTATTATTAATGTAAATAAAGTATGTATCGTTGAACGTATTGCTCGCTTTCCTCGCTGTATCGAATTTTGACAATTTGACAATTAATTGTAATAATTGAATATTAATAATTCATTATTATAAGATTTTGCTTGAATGAAATTATACAATCTATATTTTACAAATAAGTATAAAAACGAGCTAAAAAAATACGATTGCATTGTTTATAAATAAAATCACAAAATCTCAATTCGAAGAGTTTTAAATACTACGAAATATAAAAATCGGACAATCTCTTGTAATTGTTAAATAACATTGAAGAATGAAGGCTCCGGGAATAGTAATAAATAGGAAAATGATTCTTGCGTTCAGCTTTAATTCAACCATGACGAGGCAAGTAGTATAAGAGCGATTTGGTCGAACAGAGAGTAAATTGCTGCCGGATAAGTAGCTTAGGGTTGCGATAGATCAGACAGAGAAATTGCAGGCCAGTTTTACTCGGAAAGCGTATACGTTGTGCATGGTGCAATAGGCAGTCATTCTAGCGTTGAAGGATCATCAGTCCGATCAACCTAACATCATTCCGGCTGGACAAATCGTCTAATCTCATCTGATTGCACCTAACGAAGCTCAACTGGTTCGGAATGTCAAGAACTCGACTTTTTATGCACTTCACAAATTCGCTTTCTAGTAAACTTTACAGTTTTACTCAAACAAATTAATAACAAATTTTGTATAACTAGCAATCTCCTTGTAGCGCTAATAATTTCAAAGACAATGTAATAATTTGATGCTCGTTACATTAAAGGTTATTTTTACTCGTTATTTTGACAGAAATTTGGCAAAATAGAAGGTCGATAGGACGATCATTGTTAAAAGGACTATGTTTTGGCCAAGTTACATAAAAATTGACGACTGTCACCAGTGGCCATGTAAGTGTTCACTTAAAACCGCCATGACGTACATATGTAGGTCACGTGTCAGCGCGACTGCGTGAGCTCACTATATCAATTCAAAGAACCTTCCAAAGCGTCAACGAAAATTAAAAACGGACCGGATGAAACAGAACAATTTCGGTCCGCGCGTCGTCGAAGCGGAAACGCAAATTCTGTGAATTCCTCGTGTCAGCTGGAAAGTCTTCAAAACAAAAACGAAAATACAGAGTGCGGCAGAATTAAAAGAGTAAATTCCACGGGCGCAAGATAAACGAATGTACCGACTATACAGCGTGCACATTTCATCAAATACAAGCTGGAAGATGTTACAACATTTAGCGTTAGATTTTGTTATTCATATTTTGCAGACATAATTAAACTCTTTTTAAAAAATTAATTAATATTCTACCAAATACTAACGTGACCGAAACAATTTCTACACTTGATAATCCACTACGTTAATTGCCTTAACCATTATCTTATAGTAACGACTGACGAACATTTCAAACAATGTCTGCTAAACATAATAGACTGCGGATTTTTTGCAGTTATGACAAAATGGAGTTGATGAAATGTAAAATATTGGGAAGATTAAAAAATTTAAGGACGTTAACACATTCCATCCGATCTATTAAAACTACTTTTAAAGAGTAGATTTTTTAATGCGTTCCTGTCTCTCGAAATTTTGAAAATAATATCATGTCGAGAGACATCAGTTCGAGTTTATGTCCACCGGTAATGCAGATTGCAAAATGATTTCTACTGAATTTCTACTGAAATTAAGACATGTTCCTTATCATTTAAATAAAGCTTTTATTTTGTAAAAGAAACAGCGAGAACTTATTCAAGGTCCTAGTATAAAATCGATTTTTTGCCGGCTCGGCACCGCCGTGCGGCGCGGCGTTGACTTCGAGAAAGGCGGACGAGGAAATCTGTAGAAATAAGAAGGCAAGCGACGAGCGAGCGGACAAGTGTTCCGCAAACACTGGACCGAAGCAAATCGGAGGAAACGGCCATAAATAACGGGCCGGCCGGGATTTAGGTGAGGACCGCCCAAAGAGACACGCACGGCCGTGTACGAGACCTGACGTTAATTAACTTTCCGCGCGCGAGAATGCTCTCTTTGGGCGTGATGAGCATCCGCGTGCAGGGGAAATCACGAGAGAAACGATCCGGCCTCGTCCACCTTCTTCACCCTTCGCCAATCCTTGCGAATCCGTCGAAACCATATTGCCCAGGTCGAATGAAATCACGGACCGCCGATTTGTTGTCTCGATCTTTCGTAATGTAAGATACCTTCGCGATGAAAAATGAAATTTTTTACCCCTCCGTAAAATCCCGACGGGCCTCGCGACTCTGCGAATACCCATTCTTAGTTTTTATTCGACGGGAAATGGTGTTGTTCACGAGAGAACTCGCTAATGCTCGAAAACATCCGATCATTTCGGGTTTATGCGTTCATGGTTGAGCCTTCACTGTAAAGAACGTTGTAACACCGGTGTGTTCAGATCAAAGTTATGTGGGAGCATGGTCATGCTGAATTTCTTGACTGTGGAATGACCGCGGAAACTGTCGGAGATGCTGTAAAGAAGCAAACCTCGACCAACTGTGGTATCTTGTTCCCGAAGAAGATACCAGAGAAAAGTTTATTTTGAAATGAGAAAAGAAAATGAATGCGGAAAGAAACACACAGTTATACTATTCATGAAAAACATGTTTCTGCGCTGTTTTTATCCTGTAATGGTTCATTTTGTTTTAGTATTACATATTAATGAAGCACAAGATCTTCTCGTATTTTTTACACATTACTCCGATTATGTGTTCGAAATGATAAAGTTGAAATCATTTTTTTAATGAATCCGAAACTATATAGAAAATTAGAATTTGTCCCGAGACTTATTTCCTCGGCTCTCCAGCAGTCTACAAGCCCCACTAAACATTTATTCATCCAAATATAAATTGTATATCGCGGTACAAATGAATTTCTAGACCTGAATGAAAAATTGTGTCACCCAGATATGACCGACGCAGCAATCAACGGGTTAATAGAAAGAGAAATAAAGAGAATGGTAAATTTTTTTGTATATTCGACGCCAACGGACGAGCCGTGATGAGATCTAGTTTTCGTGTATGCATGGTTGACGGATCGCAGTGCATCAGCCGAATTTTACGTGAATGTCTCTATTTTGTTTGGATATTTATTCTTGAAAGTAATACCATCGATAGACTATAAAGAACGCGCAAAACATTGTGTCCAATATTTACAACAAATAAACATGGCAAAACAATGTACGGCGAAACGATAATAAACAATAACAGTTAGAACACAGTAACCGGTGTTTCGAGGGGCTTTCGTTCCGATAAATTTTCGAATCCAATTTCCTCGGGCACGATAGCCCGGGAATAAAATTATACCAAATCTCCAGCATATTTTTTTCACGTGGATACAGTTTGTACCCGCTCGTAGTTTCGATTTAGTCGCGCCCCCTTTACAACGATGATACGAAGGAAGTATAAATCTTTGGGTGTAAGCAATTTCTGGAAGTACCGATAATCCTGATCGCCAGAATTCAATTTCCTTCGCGGCGGGTTCATTTTCTTACAACAATTGCCGGACGGCTACCGGTGTCGTTATTTTGCGCGAAAGCTTTTCGGCTTCGCCGCTGCTGTCGGGGGGGGGGGGGGATCCGACGCGGAAAAATTCCTCGGAATAGAATTTCCCTTTTTTATTAACTGAAGTTTGTCGAACTGTTCCTAGGGAAATCCGCTGCTAGGTGAAATTGGTCCCGTTCGTCCCACGCGAGAGATAAAAACCTTTTGAATAAGAATTTCTCGATTTCTAGGTTTTCCGCAGCAACGATGCCAATCATTCCTTTATGAGATTTTTTTCAACGTACTCGCTACGTTGTTATAGTTACAGTCAGAGCAAACACGACACAATTCGAGTCGTAGTCAGTTGCTTAATCCACGATCTAGTAGTTACCTCGATTATATACGAATCGATTATCCGAATACAGGTTTCGCATGCAATAAAAGGTTCTAATATATTCGATATATTATACTGTTAGATTATATTCCAGTATTGTATTATATTATATTCTTATACAATTGCACTACATTCGAGTACATTGAAGTATATTCTAGTATGTCATAGTATATTCTAGTATATTTCATTATATTCTAGTGCATTGAAGTATATTCGAGTATATTCTGGAATATCATACTATACAGGGTGTCCCAAAATTCGTGACAATCCCGAAAGGGGGTGGTTCCTGAGACCATTTCAAGCGACATTTTCCTTTGCAAAAATGTTATACGCGGTTTTGTTTAGGAGTTATTAACGAAAAACACGGACCAATCGCAGCGCGACCTAGACGCGAGTTGGCACAATCGGCCAATAGACAGTTGGCGCGCCATGACTACTGTGCCAACTCGCGTCTAGGTCGCGCTCTGATTGGTCCGTGTTTTTCGTTAATAATTCCTAAACAAAGCCGCGGATAACATTTTTGCAAAGGAAAATATTGCTTCAAATAATCTCAGGAACCTCCCATTTCCGGCTGTTGAAGGAATTTTGGGACATCCTGTATACAATTAGCTATAATTTAGTAAGACAATTGTTCTATTATCCGAACACTTGTGTTTCTCCGATTAGTTCGAATCCATAAATTCGATTATAAAATTAATCGATGATAAAATTCGATAAATACGATCCAAATTGCACCGCGTTTGGTATCAATTATACAAGTTGCATAAAGTAACAATTAGACCGCGGATCTTTATGCAAAATAAAAAATTTCTACATGAATTGCAAAAAAAAGAAGGGCCACCTCGGAGATTTTCTCTTCTTCTAATTATCTTATACAGTTGAAACTAATACACTGATGTTCTTAAATCTTTTTAATATCTTCGCTGCTTTAAATTGTACGTACCTATTTTACGTCTAGTAATAATTCTAAGGAAACAGGTTCTCTATCCTTTTCTACATTCGACGCTAGAAAAATTCTACACCAGTGTCTCTACACGATATAAGTAACATTACGGTCCCGATGCGAGCGACATTTCAGTTTTGATGTTTGGACGCATATCGGGGCATTACCGTAGTTGGATAGGGTTCAAATTGAATTTCACTTTCCCGCGGTACTGTTTCCGTGGCCGACAGCAATTAGCGGGGCCACCGATGTCCAGGAAGTTTCCGAATTGAACGGCCACTAAATTTTATAAGCGGTCGCGAACTTTACGGAGGAGCATAGAAAATACTGGCTCCACGACGCGACCGGTAACCCCAGGGCGCGGTCCCTCGGATGCATCTAGAATTTAATTTCCTTTTCCGCGTTAACGTCGTTTTCTTAGAAGTTACCGGTCGCTAATTACGTCATCATCGTTTCTCACCCGCGGAACTTCCATCGTGTATTTCGTATATTTATGAGCCACGGGAATTCCCCCCCCCCCCGGGAACGGGTTATCCGCGAGCCAATTTCAACATACTAATTTTTTTCGAGTAGTTCGATGTTTAACAAAAAATTCCGATGGAATGCGAATACGTTGTCTAGTCGTTTCAGGGAAATGTTAACCTTTTGTGAGTGGACGCCACAGAAAATTCTTCGAATACTAACAAATTAATTCAATTAAATTTACTAACATTACGAGACTGAAAATATTGGAATAGTAAATGAAAATACTTTTAAAAATATTTTTCAATTATCCATTCTCGCAATCTTTGCAATGCCGTTGCAACGTTACCTGATAAACGGAAATATTTATCTTCTCAGTGATTGGAGCGCATGGCGAGCAGCATTGTCAAATATAGAATACATTTGCTAATTAACTAATAACGACTGACGGCAATTAATTGATTAATGGCTTATACACGGGCGGCTGCGTAGCTCTGGCCGACATTTTTGTGCAAATAAAGGACACGGGAAATCGATATGGGTTGACTATTTGAATGCATCGCGGAAGTTTCGATTTTCATCAAATCTATTAAAAGGTTATTTGCTTGAAAACTCTATTAAAAAAATTGTTCATCGGATAGAGAAGAAAACCTGCATGAATCACGTAAGTGTATCTAGCAGCAGACACGTGTCTTTCTATTTAGATGACTACAGATTTCGTAAAAATTTGAATATTTGCAAAAATTCTCAGATAAATAGTTTCGATAGTTGAAACAATAAGGGGGTGTGTTTCATCTTTTTTTTTTTGGTGCAGACCAGAGAGGATGCATCCCAGTGAAGACAACTGGGTACGCCAGTAAGGATGCCAGGAGAAACGCCCTTGAATCTTTCCTGACAACGGACACGGGAGTAAGTTAATTGCGCAGGATTGCCAATTATGGCAATTCCAAGGCAGCGCGAGCTGTCCTGGTTCGGCGACTACCAAGACTGCCCTTGCAGGGGACCCGAAAGCGATGAATTCTGATGGGAGAGCTCGGTAAATTCGCGCTCAGTTAATTCTCAGTAGGGCACTTTAATTGCGAGTGTAAGCTACAAGCTCGAAGGTAGCTCGTAATGCAACTGCTTCGCATTAACATTCCCGGAGTAATTATGGAAATTCCGACAGCTCTGTCAGTATCTTTAACAGTGTTAAAAGTTACAGTGACAGTCGGCGGAACTTCGTTCGAATAGTGATCTGTTCCAGTTAGTACAGTTTTATTGCTCGGCTAGATGAGCTACCAAAAATTCGCTTTACCAATAGCAATTAGTTGCGTCCGGATTTCTAACAATTTGTACCATATTCTACAATAGTTTGTTCAACGAAATATTGTTGACTGTCTTTCAAGTTATAATTATATCTACATGTATCACATCATAATTGTAACTAAACTGCGGATTTTATGCAATTATGGTAAAATATTCTGCAAGTTGTATTATTTTCAACTGATTACAATAATTAAGGAAAATCCTGTGTCTTACGACGAATGCAGACAATTTTTATTTTACATAAAAATCCGCAGTCTAATCATAACAAATTTTATATTTGAAATATGAAGTAATGAATTATTGATTTCTGAAGTTAGTAGGATTTTTCTGCAGTATGAATACTTAACTCTCGCTGTAAAAAGACAACAGCTAATTGCTTGCGTCGTTAATGTCGAAAATCGATGCACACACCTGCATTGCATCTGTGCAGATTCTAATTTCTTTGTATACACACACACACTAACCCGCTCGAAGTTCCACCTAGCTACCCGCGAAAGAATATTGTAGATAAAAACAATATTATTGAATGGGAATAAAAACAATAATCCATTCCAAAAAAACTGCACAACAGTTTCGCGAAGTTTCTCTGTAAACATAATGACGACAAAAGAATTTTGTTACAGAAAATAAAATCGGGCATACACCGATTTCTAATTTTGTGGATCTATTAATGAATGTTCTAAGAATGCGTATGATTCATTTCAAGATGAACTATCGATGCCATGCGAAGTTGTAGAAATATAAAGTACAATTACTAGAATAAGATAGAACATCAATTTAAAAGCAAAGTTTCTATTTTTACGAACGAGAATGTTTCTTCTACAAATATACAGAACTCGCGTTTCACAAAGATTTTTTAAGCTTCGAAAAAATTAAAGAAAGGTTCCAGTGTAAATTGGGAGTTGAACGAGTGAAAACACAGCGCTACAGTCGGCGGCCGCAGAAATTCCGGTGCATTATCCGCGGGACAAAGTGCATTCCACGAAGCGTGCTGCACCGAAACGATTTCGTATCTCCGTTTTCCGGGTGTTCGCACCTCGAAGCTCGTTTCCGCTTTCACTGTCTCGAGGCACGGCCTTGCAAGAACACCGAACAAAAATGCAAAGAATGCCGGCAGCGGAATTTTATTGGCCATCCTGTTCGCTTTTATTGCGTGGCGGCGACCCGTGCGTCAAACGGGAGGAACCGCGCCACTTAAGTGTGACTGATCCTCTGGAGGTGACGAAAAATTCATTTCACGGTTTCATCGATTCGCAATTTCAGAATATACAGTGGATAACAAAAAAGGTAAGTTAATACTCATATTTTCAATAATGAAATCGCGATAACAGTAATATTTATTCCCTTATAAAAATAAACAAGTTGATTACATATTTAATGGTAATGTTGAAAACAAAATTTATCACAATAATCACAGCGATCTGAAGATTTATCAAGATATTGATCTTTCTATACGGGATACGGTGTGCCGGCAGGGGCGTGCGTAACGGAAGATCCGCGGGTAAGCAGGAAATTTCGTGCATTATTCGAGAAACAAGGTATTCGATATGCGTCGACAGTCGAAGGATTGTTTGCGGCCGAGTAGAAGGGCTGTTCGCGTTATTACGTCTCTGCGCGTCAATCAGTCGGTCGAGTACGATCAAAGCAGGACGGGGATGAGCCGAGCTTAAACCCGAGTCAGTGCCAGATGCACTTGCACAGTTCGAGTGTTCGCATCTGAACCGTGGATGTCGATGGGCACCGCACCGACGCGACGCGACGTTGCGGAACTGTCGGTATCCGTAGTTTCATTCACTACAGGGGCCCGTCTTATTCAATGGACACACTGAACGTGCACGAGAACTACAAACAAACCTTAGAAACCGTCAAGACGTTCTGAGATCCATGAAAAAGCACTTAATCTTGTCGGAGTTGAACGTAGAAAATAGTAGCCAGTTAACAAAATATTGGAGCATTAAAAAAATTCAGTGATAAAACTCGTTTGTTTTTCATTATTTTTCTATACGAGACCTTTATCAGTATATTTGCGACGCGTTTTTCAATGACATTTTAAAACCTAACTAAGTATACTTGTAAAATAACGTCGAATAATATTTTTAAACTTAATTAGAAATTAGAATCTTAGATAAAAACTAAAACAATTGTGAAAAATTTAATCGCTGGATCTACAATTAAAATCATTTCAACAGTTAAACCCTCGTTCAACCCTTCACCACATATTCTGAAATATTTAACGTGCTCAACTGTTCGTTATACATATTCCGCCCCCGGTCTACCCGTTTCAATCATCCCTCATTTTGTTTAGCACTAGACTCTATGAATAAATTTTCTTGCAGATCACCCATAGATCGGCCGACTCGTAATAGTAGTGCAGATCGTATTTTCGCGAACGTCGATAATCCACGGAGCGAATTAATCGAAACATTGCTGGGAACTAGAAGCGTACAGAATAGCACCGAGCTTTGACCGGTTTATAATACCACATGCATGATGCGACTCGCGATTATTCATCGAGTTTTCAGACTGGCCGCCATATCTGTGAATTGCGGCAACGATTTCAGCCTGGTTTATACTCATCAGTTCAGTGTCAGACTGTAAAAAGATCTATTATATTATAGACTTAGTGAATTGTTCAGATAAAAATTGTGATAAAACTATAGACTTGGTGAATTGTTCAAATAAAAATCGTGCAAAGAAAACAAATGTTCCCAATGAACTAAATAAAACTAATTTCAAACTAATTTGTTGTCTGGTTTTTGTAGACAAATTTGAAGAAGGTGGAATCAAATAATATTCTATTTTCAATGGTAATAGTCTTCGTAGTCTTTGTAGATCGAAAATACATAAATATCGTCTTAAATTCTATCGAACTTTATATTTGAATATTTCTCAAAAATTGGCATTAACCTTTTCAGTACCGTGGACGAGATATCTCGTCATCATGATTTGAGAAGTGCTTTCATTGTAAGTTTGACACAAGTAATCAATTTGTAAGACATGTCATTGTTGGTGCAAAATTTATTTTGTATAAAATGCTTGAAAGCATGATGAAACGCATAACGCGACAGAACAATTTTCACAGAAATGTCTGGTTTCCTTCCATCGGCCATTTTTTTTGCGAACCATACATTCTTCTGTTGGACGAGATTTTTTTCTGTGAGTCGAATTTTTATATACTTAGATCTTCTACATTGATTACAATTATCCCTCTGCATTCCATACAAAATGAACAATAAAAACTCTAATTGTGTAAAATATGGAGTAATTTATATTTATCATCTTTTTCAGCGCCTTCCACCAACGGTGACATGTCTTAAAAATCGTTTTTAACACTTCATATCAATAATAATAGCATTGTACAACGAAAGCATCGTTTCTTCGACATCGTAGAAACGAGATATCTCGTCCATTGCATTAAAAGGGTTAAGTAAATGCCTTAATATCGATAAGAACATCATCCAAGTTATCCTATTTCTAAAATCTACATATATTTACCACGCCCTGTAATTATGGCTGTAACAACTGCGAACTGATCTCCCCATAATGTACTTATAACTTGTAACTGTTGTGGTCGCTAATGAAATGAACAAATAAAGTAAAAAAAACCAGGGTAACCAAACTCTGTCCGGGCTCCGGAGTTGACACTGAAGTGATGAGTATAAACCGGGTTAAAATCGACCTTTAAACACCGTTCGTATACTCGTCCCACGCGTGGCCGGTTCGATGAATGAAATCACGATTCCGTCGGTGCTGAACCACCCACCCACGCACGCACCCACCGGTATTTACGACGCGCGATTAACCGCGGGTTAACCAATCGCGACTATTTCGTTATCATTCTAATTTCAAACTGGATTTCCTGGATTGCCGTTTCTACTCCATTACATCGCTCAGTTAGCGTCCTTTAACGTCGTCCAATTTTGATAGTGCTAATTCAATCGCTTTCAATCATTATTTCTCGACTGTGGGTGTTTGTGCGATATTAAAATTGCCCGAGTTAATTTCTAAACATGGGGATATAGGAATTTATTTCTCTGTTTTGTTAAGTTGTAACTTTCCTGGGATGTAACCTTTGCGCATCGAATGAAACGATTTAACCTGTAGCACACATTAGTTTACTTGGAAAGCTTTATCGCGCGAGGAAATAATTTTAATACTCCCTATGTCCCATTATAATAGAAGCAAGTGAATATTTAAACGAGAATTATTGGCGAATGCAGCTGTAGGTTATATGTTGTAGCTCAAAATTGCGAAGCCTTCAATTAAAATCAATGTTTCGTGACATCTGTCATTTGTTTTGATACATCTTTCAATTTTCCGGTTAACCTAAATATTACGAATTATAACTATTTTTCTAATTCCGTCCGCGCTGAACGAAATCAATTGTTTTATTTCAGTTGAATATCAACCCATTGTAAACGTAAGATGAAAAAAAAACAAGTTATGCTGGAAGCAATGAAGAACGACGGCTCCAATAATTTTAAGCTCACGCATATAGGAAAAGCAAAGCTTCGCAGCCAAGGAACCCTACCTACAAGTTTAATATGCACTAACGAAATTATTGAAAAATCCAGAAACTATCTGAACACTCAAAATTTGTTAACACATTCATTTTTCTTACCTTCTGTCAAAACGTAAACAACACAGTGTAAATGAAGGCATGGCATGCGAAGGGTAGGAAAGTTACCGTAACAACAAACTACAAGTCCGGTTAAAAAAGTTGGTCACTCGAACTGCAATACGGGTTTAATGCTTATTACGATCGCCACTCTGCAAGAAGTGGGTATATAAATTCCCACTTGCACAAGCGAAATTCGCTTGGGCAAAAATTAGATTGAAATTTATTGTCTCTATCAACCCATTTGCGATAGAGAAGTTCAGAAGTTTACTACCCTCTGAATATACGCGCAGTAAAACTCTCGCAAGTATACTGCGTAAAATAGCTTTAGTCGTTCCATTCGAACAAGTGTACAATTTTTTACGTGAAATTTTATTTACCGCTAGGTAAAAATAGGTCGCTTGTCTAAAAATTTCGTTTTGAACGTCCATTACTGATGCACTTCATATTAATTATTCACATCTACGTTCTAAAATTTATATGCAATTTTGATAAATACAGTGTTTCCTAAAAATATTACTTCCTTAAAGGATGTTCCCCGGGGCTTTCTTAAGAAGTTATTAACGAAAAACCATGGACCGCTCAGAGCAGAAGTTAAGGACCATAAATTGGTAATAAAAATTCATTGATCGTAGTAACAATTTGTTAATCAGGTGTCAATTAATTAATTGAAAACACGATTGAATATTTAGAAACAGTTCCAAACTCGATACACTTCCGCCGTGCTCCCCGAAATAAAACATTCTAATTCCTGCAGAGATACCGGCAATGCTTGTAGAACAGGAATTCGAACTTGCAGATATTTTGATCGATAATAGAACGAAAGTTTCTGTTTAAAATGAAAATTTACGTATCGACTGAACTCTCCACGTGGTGTTTTTCAAGCAGTTTTGAATTGCAAATTTCCCATTGGCTGCTGGCGAATGCACAAGCGGTATTTCTAATCAGAGAGGGCGGAAAATACTGTTTCCACGTGATGAGTTTTCTTGTTTTCTTGTGAAACTCTGTACGGGCATGATAATTTATATCACGTTTAAATTATAAATTAATATTTCACAATTGAATCTCGAGCATCTTGACTACAGAGAATTTGTCCTTTAATTCTCAGGAACTACTGTTTAATGTATACATAGAGAGTATCGTACTGAACTCGAACATTTCATGTTTGCCAATATTCTATCGTGATTACATTACTTGTACTTAATTCGTACTTCCATGTTTGAAAATAAAAATTACTGTTAAATATACAGGGTATCTCGTACTTCACTCGAACTCATCGAGTACGTACCTTGACGTGAACACACTCATAATTTAATTTGCGAAAATGTTCCGCACAGCTTCGTTAAGGAGTTATCGACGAGAAACGCGGACCAATCAGAGCGCGGTTATTACGGACAGATTGCAGCGGGACCTGTGTGCTCTGATCGGTCCGCGTTTTTCGTTAACAACTCCTTAACAAAGCCGCAGAGGACATTTCCGCAAAGGAAAAAGTGACTTCAAATAATGTCAGGAATCACCTGCTTTAAGGAAGTACATTTTTTTAAGACACCCTGTGCATATATGCTCGTGTTAACTAGCAATATTAAACGTGTCTGTTGCGAAAGAAGCTCTTCGGACAACCTAATAAATCACGAGACAAGGGGTTAATTAACATCGCGCGCCATGAATCACGAAGACGACTCTTTCAGACACAGTTCAAGGTAATGTTCTCCCATCGCGAGGAACAAATGAGCTGTCCGATGCTTTTGAATTAGGTAGAATGGCTTGCATGATAGCCGGCGGGTCATCGATCTACCGAATAAAGTCGCTCAGTTCGTTTCCATAAGCCAGCCGAATGATTCATTTCCTATTAAACGAGCAGTCCCCGGGGATCGGGTGTAAGTTACTCGATAAAAATCGTGAAATTGAAAGTCCTGAAATTGAAAATGCGCCATTTTTTTCGCTTTTTTCCCGGCTCGGCGCGACGCCGCGCGCGGGTAAAGTGCTCCGCTCTAATTTACGCAATCCAGTTCAATTTACCGGGCGCACGCGAACTCCCTGTAATAAGATTCGCATCGTTATTGGAGAAGATAGATGGCGATAGCCGGCTAGCTCGCGTTCGAAAATAACGTGCATGTGCCAATTAATTTCGCGATCGCCGTGTAATTAGCGCTGCCGGCTTAATCAAATACGCTGTCGCGGCAAATTCGAAGAAAATCGCGAGACCGTCGATCTTTTCAAACACCGTGACTTCCCATTAAAAAAATCATGAAATATTCTGTCTCATTCGAAAATGTAAATTCTCTATATAAAAAACTCCTTCACCATTGAGAATTTAATTAATTACGCAGCGGAACGGAATATTAACACTAGAACTACCGAGCACTGAACGCAATTGGCATAGATATCGTTCTAGCTTTTTTAAAATATGTGCTTCAGTAGAGAAGTCCACTAAAAAAATTTCTCGGAAGAACATATTTCTAGTTTTAATATTTCTAAAAGAACAAATCAGGAACAAGCCATTTTGACTTGTTCGGTAGTCGTACTGTTAAGATAGCTCTTCCACTGTACCCTTCCCCTTCCACGACGCTGTTCCCTCAACGCCACGCCCGGCCAGGTCACGTGACGCGTTACGCCTCCGTCGTAGCCGCGCTTCGATTGGTCCGTGTTTTTCGTTAATAACTCCTCAACAAAGCCGCGGAGAACATTTCGGCAAAGGGAAAAGTTGCTCCAAGTGACCTCAGGAATTACCCCTTTTAAGTACAACATTTTCCGGACACACGGTAGAAGCTGTATAAGTGGTTGAATGGATTATTTTGACTTCCACGGTAGTTTAAAAAACGCCTCGCGCATTGCACCCGCGTCTCCCGCATAATATGAAAATTCGCAACTTGGAATCAGCAAGCAGTAATTAAGTATGGTGGAAGCAGTAATTTCGCATCTTAACCGAGTAACATCGCCTCTCTATTCACCGACAGCTCGTCGCGGGGCATGCAACAGTAAAAGGGAAGGGGTGGTTGGTGGATGCATCGTGTTGTCGGGCAAGCAACACGCTCGTGAAAAGCGTAAGCCAGGTGCAGCTGCTTTCTACCATTAATTGTAATAATTTATCAGACTGCCATCCGAGACTGTAGCGCAAATAGCTTGGTGGTCGTTAATCGGATCGTTCGCGAGGAAAGTTTTGAAAGCCGGTAAGAAGAAGAAGAAGAACGGCGAGGAGAAGATAGACAAAGAGAGAGAGAGAGAGAGAGAGAGAGAGAGAGAGAGAGCTAGTTGCGAAACTAGTTTGAATAATTCAAGAAACCTGTGCTGCGTGTTCAACGAGATACGAAATGAATAATGAGCTTAATGACTCTAGTTTCGCGGGAATTGGCTTTTGTATATATTAAAAGGAATCCTCTTTCAACATTGATCCGTTATACTAAAGCGCCTTTTCAGTGGGGAAAGCGCTTTAATCCCGTGTATTTCGATTCCGCTTCGCTTTGGCACGGCGGAAAGGGCGTTAAGAGGAAGCTTTGTAGTTTTGGGAAGGTTTTGGTCGGTGCATACCAGATTGATCATCCGGGGTGGGATTAAAATTTGTTTAATTTCCGTGGGAGTTGTCTGGCGAATGTTAACTTTGATCTGCAAAAGTCCTGCGGTTAAGCTCGACACGATCCAACAGAAACATTGAGGTTTATCGGAATCGGAACGAAAACATGGAAAATATCGAACACACGGTACGAATAAAATGAACGATCATTTCAAAAACACCAACCTAACAGAATCATCCAGATTCAATATTCTGACTGCCATCAATACATATAACCAACGTTATTATTTATTTAGATCTCAAAATTAATTTTTCTACTCATGTATCGACTGTACCAAAATGAATTATTTTAATTCATTTTTCCTGGTGTAACTATCATATTCTTGTTATGTGTCACTTATCTTAAGTATACATATGTAGTATTTAAATATCGATCGCTCAATTAATTTCTACCCAATAAAAAAATTGAATCGATGAATAATTAAATCCACCGTTCGGGAAGTGAAGATAATAACAAGTAACCAAAGCGGATTAGCATATTCGAGGTGGAAATGCAACAGTTGCGAACTAATTTCCGCTCCGCGGATTAACAACGGTCCGATTTTAATATTCGTCGGAGACCATGAAGACTGTTAAAAAAATGATTACGTTTCCCGTCGGAAACTAGTGTAAAGCGAAAAGAATCCTGCTCGCTGGACGCGTCGTCTACTCTAAAAGAGAGTTGTACTTTCGGGATGGTATAGTATCGCTGGCAGAGGTTTTAATTGCAATTTTAGATTAGCAGTGGTTATTTGTCATACGGCAGATAAAATTCTTTCTAGAAAACTGGGCTAGTTTTTGCTCACCTAAATTCGCATAAAGAAATAGAAAGACTCACGTATATGTTGTAGCTGATTGTTATCATCTGCTTACCTGAAACAAAGAAATATTAACATTAGTCAATTGTTGAAATAGTAGCACCGGTGAATATTGTGTAGTTACTATAATATGTATACATGTACATACAAATAACTTTTCAATTTGCATGTTCGCCAGCCATTTTTTTTCGCTATTAGCCTAGGAGAAAGCATAATACTAGCTTTTAAGCGAATATTTAATTGATTCATAAATTAATTATATAGAACGTTGTTTGATGAATCTTCCCTCATTCGTTCCCTCAATCTACAATGTTAATAAAGCACAGCCAGATAAAAATTTCAGGACGGTATAATAAAAATGTGTACTGCATTATTAACTCGATAAAGTCTTTCAGCGTAAAAGCACCAACTTTTTATTATTCTCTTATCTTGGTAAGCTGCTTTATAAAAAACGAGCATTTCCATAACGAGTCACGGTTTAGGAGCGACAGTGATTTCAAAGGACCACAAAAGTAAATCGAAAAACAGAATTATGTCTCATTCGGTGACACACATTCGCACAAATTATAAATATTATTTTCTCTTCTACTTGAACAGTCATGTAACAGTCATGTAACAGTCATATATTGAAATAATATAACATTGGCATAATGAGGGAAGAGGAATAATACATACAAGTTAATTTGTACCGAAGTACAAAATAGACGCTGTTCCCCCACGCTTACAGAAAGAGGGTAAGTTTTTCCCCTCAATTCGAGTCAATTCCCCTGATCTGGCCACTCTGGTACAAAGTTCAAATTTAATATCATCAGCTTTATCGTCAAAATTCTCAAAAATTGCAAGAAGATGGTATAATCTCCAGAGATCGATTAATTTTTCTACCGAGGTTAAGTTCAGTATGTTTACTGATTTTGTTTTAAAAATTTCAAACAAATCGCATTCATTTCAAATTACAAATTTCACTCGCTTGTGCACGCGGTCACGAGCGCGTAGTTCAGTAATAGTCGTTGAACGTGCATTTTCTCGAATCCATTAACAACGATCGGGAGCCGGCGGAAATGGGTATGGCCCGTGGAAAAACGCGTGGAAGAGTATCGGTATCTTCGTTTTTTCCGCGGAGGCTCCAAGCGACGACTCGTTGTCACGAAGGACAGACATGGAAACCGCATTACGAGGGTAGCTTTGACGGGCTAACGCGAATTTATACGTCGCTTCGTGCGAAAAAATGCCTGCGGTTGGGGGTCGCGTGTTACATCAGTTTCCCGGGGGCGTATCGATACGGAAAATCAATTTACCCGCGTCCCACGGGGCACGAAATTATTTCCGGAAAATAGAGGACAATTATGGAGCAACCCATTTTTCATTATGGGACGCTATAAAAGGACGAAACATTTTTTCCCCGTACTCCCATTTATCACGGAATTATATTCTTCCGACATTTTTCATTTCAGCTACGTTTAAAATTGCGTCGAACGAGTTTCAACTTTTAACACTGGGATTGTAAGATTCGCGTCAAAATGACGAAATTTTGCAGTTTTTGATTTATGCAAACAATTAAATTTGTATTCACAGTATTTTAATACTAGAACTGCGCGCGCGATGAAGAAGTTTTACGATATTTTTAATTTGTCCAAACATTTAAATTTGCACCTGGTGAATTTTAATACTAGAATTACACGATCTGTCAAGATGGCGGATTTTTGCGATATTTTTAAGTCGTGCAAACATTTGTATCCAGGGCATTTTAATACTGGAATTGCGAAGTCCGTCAAAATGGAAGGGTTAAAAAATTTTTTTATTTACGATTGTTCAGATTGTAAGATGCATTTATGACGAATTCATTTCAATTCGTGTACGAAATCAGGATTGATTCAAAAATCTAAGGAACAGAAAAATTCACACACATTAAATTCCGGTGGAACAGGGTGTATAAAAAGTAATGGTCATCCGTCCTAGTATACACGCACACGATTATGTTCTGTCTCATCAACACGGTCGGCTGGACTGTAGTACATAGTAGGCTTTTGTCTATACAAAAGAAAAGTCCACACAATCAAATTTTGCGAAAACTTTAACAGCTTATATATCTCGATAACTATTTGTTTGCGACACATGGCTTCTTCCAAACTTTTTCTTGTTACTGCACACATGTATATTTGGCAGAGCTACAACAGAATACATTTAAAAGGCCTACAATACAAAAACCAACAAAAACCAACAAGAAATTAAGCACAGCTAATCCGCGCGCTAATGAATTAGATTCTACAAACCGAAAGCGTTTTTTTGTTTCAATTTCGCCGGCGTTTTCGAAACTCGCCGGAGCGTGGGACGCGCACAAACACCGTTAGCAAAAAGGGGAACAATCGATACGGATTCATAAATTTTGCGAAGCGTGCCGCGCGCGCGGACGGGCGAATATCACCTGGGCAAGCGAAACGAAAAATCAGTGGCCCCCGCATTTGCACGTGTAATCCGTGGGGATAATGAAATTTTATTTCGTGGTACCCGGGGCCTCGAGGCTTTTCCCGCGCGGTTATTGTACGTCCATAAGCTGGGCAATTTTTTAATCTTCCTCCCGTTCAGAAAGTGGAATGAAGTCTATGCTCGGCCGGCGGGCGCATTTGAAAAGGAAGAAAAACGTTGGTCGAGCGAAGAGATTACAGGAGGGAGACTTGAGGTCTGTGCGGGGGAAAGAGAATATTTCCCCTTTTTTTTTTCGTCTTTCTCGCCGGAATTGAACGCCGCCGTCGCACAGGATAACCGGATTCTAATTAAACTTCTTTCCCTCTCATCATCTTTCCGTCTTCCCCCTCTGTTTGCTCTCTTTCTTCTCTTCTCTTTCTCTCCTGGCCTTTTTATTCGCCAACGAATAACCGATGTAACACGCGATCTTTGAATTTTTTAATGCTGGGTTTCAGACACTTCAACAGAGCATATCGTTCATTATAGCACAACTGCTGTAAACAGGTCACCTGAATAAATCGCTTGCTTTTGAAGACAGAAGAAAATGCATCAAACCATACTTACTTGGTATCGAGACGCTCATAATCTGACGTTACTAATTTTTTCATAAGTGGAGGTGTCAAGAAGATACGAATTTCGATTCTGTATTTTTTAAAGGAACGATATGGTTTTTTATTTACAGTCTGACAGTTTGTTCCAAGACGAATACAATGACCTATTAAAAAGCACTTTTTAAATACTTTTGTGTCTTCTCTGGTTGTTGGCATACCGTTCTTGTAATTACTGATAAGTAGACTACGGATCTTTATGCAAAATAACATTTTTATATATCAATTGAAAGCTGTACGAGCTAAGTAAAAATTGATTTTCCTCATTAATGATTTTTATATGTTAAAAATAGTATATCGGCATTGTTAAACTCTTTTAATGTTTTTCCTGTTTTGAATTACACCTACTCATTTTTGTCATAAATGCATAAAATCCGCAGTTTACTGTTAAGAGTCACAGAACACAAATAATCAAACAATCACATTGTACGCTTATCTGTATCCACGAATGTTATTAGTAGTTCGACTACCGACTAGAGTACGGTTTTGTAATAGTCTGACACCTCTACGTTTCTATTTGTACTGCGGAAAACCAATAACCAAAGTTGACATGCAAAAACATGTTCGAAAAAGAGCTCTTGCTCTGTAATAGATGCAAATGAAATTCATCAGACAGTACCATCAGTATTGCCACGTTTTAAACTATGTATCCATATGTTCATGTATACTACCAGTGAGTATGTAAATAACATGTTACTAGTAAATCATCGAAGTATTCGAAGAGTGCTTTGAGATAATTTATTTCCTATTGTAGTGGACCTTAAGTGACCTTGAATGATCTTCATAAGAGGTCATTGTATTCGTCATGAAACACACTGTCAGACTGTAAATAAAAAGACCATACCATTTCATTTAAAAAAACAGAGGTGACTGTCAAATCTCCTTTACACCTTCACCTATGAAAAAAATAGCCACATCAGATTATCAGCGCCTCGATACCAAGTAAGTTTGGTCTGATGTATATCTAAAGCAAGTATAATAATAAATATATAATATAAATTGTGGTGTACTTTATAACTGACGTGCTTGACCATTAACTCAGTAAATAACCAAGTTGATTATCTACAATAAAAAAAATTAGCAATTTTTGTGTAATTTTCAAATGGCTCTGCTGTAAAATTTCCTTTTTTCACACTTATGTCACTTTTCTTCTGAATGAACGATATTACTTCAAAATTACTTGAACACATGTATATTCTAGTTCAATCCTAAGCTTTTCAAATATACAGGGTGAGTCACCTAACGTTGCCACCTCAAATATCTTTGTTGTTTTGTAAAGATACGTCAAATGTCTGAAGGACAAAGTTGAATGGTTCAATGGGGCTCACATGATACCAAAAATATTTTTGTTTATATGTGATTTCTTGTAGAGATATCAAGGTCACCTTCATTTTTTTAAATGGAACCACCCTTTTTTAAACACCTACAATGATAGTCCCTTTCATTAGGAATGCAGTGACTATAATTACCCATGCACGCATAAACTTTTTAAGTAGATCCTAGTCCATATAACAGACACAGAACATTATTATTTTGCATTAACCATTAAAAATTCGCAGTCTACTCGTTAATCGCTCACTAATTTTCGAAGCCCCTTATTTTTGTAGACTTCATACTTAGACTTTAAAAACAACAATGATATTTGAGGTGGTACCGTTAGGCGACTCACCCTGTATACAGGTCTGGTACACATTTCTTATTTCATTTGCAACTGAGTGTGACCCTATACAGCGTACTCTCTCTCTCTGTGCAAATTAGTCCATAAAAGCCTGCATTTGCATAAACATCTGCAGCCTAATCACTATTATTACGGAGTCATTGCGACACGAACTTCAGCAATAACTTACATAATAACCAGCCTGTTTAGAGACTTCATGCATTCGTATCGCGCGCGATCGTAGATCAGCATAAACCACAGCGAGGGAAGATCGATAAATTTTAACAACCTTTTTATTACATCTGTCGGTAATAAAAGTCGCAACAAAACGCCGCGAGGTTCTGTTTTCTGAACCGATGCGTGCGAAACGGCTAAACAACAATCGTATATCGAGTTTAAGGGTTGCGAAGCATCGATTTTCAAATCGATGGTAGGATTTCCTCCCGCTGTATCGTAGCTACAAAAATATCTACGAAGAAAACATTGTGTTGTCAACACTCATTTTTCGTTTGAATTCATTGTAAGGAAAGTAGCATACGTGAGACCACAATATAAATTAAATTCTCCGGTTGTAAATGATTAAAAAATAGCATACACATGCCAATAGATTTAACTCTACACTATCAAACAGTATAATCAATATTTTAAGCTGTTATGGTTCTGTACTAATTAATACTGACGGGTCTGTATGCACATTTATAGCTGAAGAGTCCTGCAAAAGATTGAAAAATTAGAATTTCAATGAAATAGTTTACAGTCGCATTTTACTTTTGCCTTACTGACATACGTAATTCTAGCTTAAGCTTTTTCTATGAAAATATAAATTAAAGATTTCAAATAGAAGTTAATTAACATGAATGTTGTTCATTTCTTTTAAATCGAAATAAAATGTTGTTCTTGAATTTTCTCTATCCACTGGAAAACCATTAAGGACGAAGAAGTTCGATTAAAGAAGACGATACGAGATAGGATTGAAAGGAACAAGAGTTTTAAGAAGCCGTGTCATAACCGAGGACCAACAGCCATAACTTTACTTGGGCTGATCGATTCTGAAAAATGTAACCTTTTGTCCCTTTATGATTCAGGCCTTTAGGTTCGACGGTATAAGTACAGTCCGATTCACCGTCGGAGAATCTGAAAGCGTCAACCGTAATCCGTTGCGGTTTGACGATTAATCTCTCGGACGAGAAGACGCGAATGAAATTACGGTGTAGAGGATATCCTGGGCAGGGTGCGGATTAATCGAGCAACGGGTCGTCCCGAATTTGTCAGCCGTCGAAGATCGATCATTATTTAGCCCTGAGAGCTCCATCAAAGCTCCGCGGCACCGGAAGTTGCCCGCCAGAGCAGAGATAACGTTGCCCTGGCTAATTGTAAGACGCGATATCGTTTACCAGCCCCGACGCCGCTGCCTCGCGGCTTCCGTAAACCATTAAAACGCGGACCGGCCTAATTAAAGAGGCAATTTCTGATTATCAGCGATTCAGGAGCCGGCGCCTCGTCAATTTGTCCCGAACTGCCGGAAATCGACCGGAACCGGGGAATTGCGACGGCTGAAGGCGCCCGATTATACCGAAACCATTATTTGCATTTTGACCGTGTGAACTCGACTGAATAAACCACTCAGTTTGTAGTTTCTTTATCCACCCTTTCCCATGAACACGTCGCAAAATAGGGTATTTGGCCAGTTTAACCCGCGCTTAGAGTCGAAATTTTTAATTCGTTCAAAATGACAAACTTTTCTCTCATGTACCTGGATATATATGCGAGCAATCTACAATAATAATTTTCCATAAACAGTACTATTTAGTAACAAATAGATTCTTGAAAGTAACCCATTCTCGTGACCAAGAAAAGTGTCGGGAAAATTTGTGTTAAAGAAGTGATTTTTTTACAAGATTGGTGTATAAAATGTAATGTAATAAATGTATAAAATTCTTTCTGGCAGAAATTTGAATTTTTCAAGTTTCATATTTTGAGAAAAATTTTGGATATATATATACGTCTCAATTATTCTATAATCATAGCTTTTCAATATCCAAAATATTAGCCATTTTAGATAAATACAGTGGGTGTACGAAGTATTCGTACACCTTGCAAAAACTAATAACTTATAATCAATTAGAAGCATTGGTTTACGAAATGATATGCAAAAAAGATTTCCCAAAAATTATAATTGACAAGGTTACATGCAAAAAGGAAAAAGGGATTTTTTAAAACCTTTTTACTTGGGCCCTCGATGAAAATGTAAAATATATGTTTTGTGAATCTATGTTAGTTACGCACATGCTGAAAATTTCATCGAAATCGATTAACATACACACGATGTAACATACAAGCGGTTAAAAATGGTGAAAATCGTAGTTTTAAACAACTTTTGATCAATTTCTGGTTAAAATCCACAGAATCGTACATCTTTCGATTCGTGTCGTTTTTTCCTGCGTCAACCGATTTCGATGAAATTTTTATTAAGAGCCCAAACAAAAAAGTTTTAAAAAATGCCTTTTTTATTTAAGCATGCAACCATGTAAATTGTAATTTTTGGAAAATCTTTTTTGCAGATCATTTAGTAAACCAACGCTTCTAATTGCTTACAGAACGTCAGGTCGTTTGGTACAATTATAAAACATTTATTAGTTTTTAAAAGGTGTACGAATACTTTAAAATGTGAAATTACTTTAAGAACTCATTATGTAAGACATGAAATGTTTTTACCGCAATATTTAACTCTTTTGGACGGTTTTAAAAGCAATGTTTAGAAGTGTTCGACGTGAAACTTGTTTCGAATGAACAATTACGTCGCAATAAAATGAAAAAGCAACGCTCAAATGGACCATCGAGACGCTGGCGGCCACAGAGACGCTTGAAATTCCCATTGTCTATCCACGGGGACGGCAAATATTGTTTCTGTAAATAAAAATATTCTCCGCGGTGTGGTTCGAACGGGTTTCACTAGCGGAGCATGGATCTATTTAAGTTGCCACTGTTTATTGATATTTTCCCTGGGTGTTCCTCATTCCCGCAGACTTAATGTCGCGTTCCCACGAAAATGATGTGTAAACGTGGTTTGGATCGTTTCGCGGGGAAGAAAATAACGAGGCGTCAAAGCCGACGAAGATCGCTCTCGTTTCTCGTCGGAAACAATCTTCGTCTTACACTGTTACAATGCAATTTGCCGGTGACTAGACGCCATTTTGAAGATATATCAAGTGGGATGCGCCCTCCAATTTCGATCCGACAATTTTCGAGGATTTTCTTGCTTCGAAGAATAAAAGAAATGGAGTTTTACTGCAGGAATTGAATTTGTGGGGAACAATTAACTGAAATTGAACTTCGTTTTGTCTGAACTGGCAACATATTCCGTCAATGCTCCTATAAACAATGCAAGCAAAGAATTGCTTGCATACTCTAGTTAAGAATGTTTAATTTTAAAGGACGAGCTTGTAAAATAAATGTTACAAGTACTACAGGATTAGTCCTTTAGACTCCTTCATAATAACTAAACTGCGGATTTTTATGGAAAATAAAAATTGTCTGCGCCATTTGCAAGAGACTGGAGCCAGATAAACGTTTAATTCTTACGTTAGTCGTTTTAACAAGCTGAAAACGTTAGATTTGCATTATTAGATCGTTGTAACTTTTTCACTGTTTTAAATGGCACCTACTCATTTTCCCCATAAATGCATAAAATCCGCAGTCTAATAATAATAATAAGATCGATTTCATCCCGTTTTAGATACTACTTGCTACAGCGAAAAATATGGATTTTGCTGAAGCCATTGTACAGTAATGAATTGTCAACAATAATACTGTCCTGAAGAAAGCTATCCACGTTCGCAGCCCTTAAACGTCGAAACTCGTCCAGCGCAACATTTGAAAATTCTCAGTAAAAAGCGAAATTCGCACAAAGATTGTCAGTCTAATAACAGGATAAAATTCAGCTGTAAACGCGTCTTTTCTCGTGCGAGGAAGGATGTAAATGGCGAAATTTTGCAGGATGGTCCGACCGGACCCCGTACCCGGCACTTTCGCAAACATCGCGGCGCGAAACGATTTTTTCCGCTCGGGAAAAGGGTAAAGCAACACGGGTAGTTTCGCGGAATTAGTTTTCGCGTGTAACCCGAGAAATTCGCATTGGGAACGGAGATGGAAACGCGATATGTGGTCGAGCCACGTCTTATTCCGGGTAGTGGAATATAATTGTTAAGGCGGGATCGATAGCTCGGGAACGCACATACGCCATTAATGCAAATTCACGGCGGACTGTTTTCCATTTCCCTGCTTAATCGGTCGTGTCGCGGTCTCTTTTCGCTACTGCAAAAAAAAAGGGGAAATGTTCCGACGCGACGGGGAGAGGCGAGAGGCGCGAGCCGCAAATCCGCGCGCGGAAAACTGGACCGTGTGCGATCTCACCTTGAATCGTCTTATTGAAATGCCTGGACAGCCGTAAAAACACGACGTAAAACTATTTATGCAACGCACGCGACGTTTTTTCATTCGACGAACAAATCCCGACTCTCCCCGGATCTTGAATAATTAAAACCGGCTGCGAAACCGTGGCGCAATTCCTTAGACGCGACAGGATATTGGATAAATAACGGATCGTCGCCCCGGATTAGTATCCGGCTGGGGAATTATCTTGGATTAATCCGAGATTGACATTTTTTAATTATTCCTGCAAGAATTTGCAATCGTTCGTAGGAGATGGACGATAAGCGAATTCCTTCAGTTGCAAACATTAAATATTTATTCGTAATGTGGGTCGAGGGTCAGGAGAAAAATAATTTTAGAAATTCGTGTCGCTTTTCCAAACATTTTTAGAGAATTCGTAAATTTGTGGTAAATTTTTCTTATTTTCTTCTTCTGTGAACCCTTAAAACTGATTCAGAAGCAAATTTTACATGATTAAAATTGATTGTATTTAGTCAATTGTTACAAATTTAACAGTGATATGAACGAATGTACTAGATACTTAATTTGTACCACAATTTAGAGAATACCCCGTATAAATAAAGGAAACGCAATAAGGGCTGTCCGAACAAAGTATGGCAGGGAGGAAACTTTTTCGTTTGCGAATGAAAGTCGTAAGATGACAACAAGGTCGCGCGTTCTCCCGAGATAACCAGCCGCGGATTATGGAAATTTCGGGGATGGCGGCGGCTCGATTATCGCGCGAAATCGATAAAGATCCTGGGTATGGAAATCCGCCAAGAGAACTTTCCGCCTTTCCCGAGAGCTCGGGAAATCTGGTCCGTGTCCGGATGTTTTCGCGTGGCCGCTAAGCTCCTGGAAACCCGCGAATCCTTGGAAACTGTTTTCCTCGAAAGGAAACTTGTTGCCAGGAAAAAGTGCTTTCGACTTGGCCGATGCTCGAACGAGAAACACCGTACCGGAGGAAACAATCATCGAGAAGAAAGCTTTCGCGAGACGACAGGTACATCTTTCATGAATGTGTTGCTGTTAGTCGCGATAGGTCACGTCAGTACCTGAATGATCATTAAAATGAATTTTTGGAACGACCGAGTACTGAAGAGCAGCGTGTAGATTGCTTTATAATAGTGAGAATACACCAGAGGTGGGTAAAATAGCATTTTAAATAGTAAATAACAAATAATCGTTTTTTTTAAATTGAAAATAAAACATTTTATTCGATGCGACATGTTTTTGAAACAGTGTTTTATTTGAAGCATATTAATAATATCTGGATTTCATCTCGAAATATTTTATTTCTTTCATTTCAAATATTCTAACTGAAAATAATGGTTCGTATGCAATACATTTATGAGGAGGCAGCGGATTATGCATTTATGACAAAAATGGAAAGGTGCAATTTAAGACAGTAAAAATTTTAGAAGAATTTAATTTACTACATTATTTTTAATCTATTAGACATATTAAGAAAGAAAATGAATTTTTATTTCACTCCACTTTGTTGCAATTTAGATAGAACATTTTTATTTTGCATAAAGAACCGCTGTCTATTTATGAGCATAAATTGCGTTGCATATTTCTGTTATAACTTTCGAATAAAGCTCTACGTGACCTATGTTTGCATAACATTTTTGTCTTATTTGGTGCGATAGAATATACTGTCAAAGTTTGAACATTAAAACCAGGGACTACGTGTATATTTTGGAGAATTGCAATTCGCAAGAGCATGCAATTAGGACCACGTGTTCCAAAGTGTTACGACTTCTCGAATCTGGCAACGATCGGCAGTGCCAGAAATAGGAGAATCATCTGCTAACGAGCAGACCCGTTAAGGTCAACACGCTGCGATATGGATAGGACAAGGTGGATCGAAGTTCATTAACTTATCGTGCACCGGATCGGAGTGTGTCGGTGCTTATACGGAATTCCCTTATCATCAGCACATGCGCGAAGATATACTCCAAACGAGGAGTACACCACGTTCCTATCGATAATGGAACAATTATTTATATGGCAACGACTCTTTGGTTAGGTGCCGCGATGGCGTGCTATTCTACAGTCAAGAGTATACAAAAATGTTTCAACATGTTCATTTAAAGAAACAAGATTAACCCCTTGCCCTACAATTCTCAACAGGGTCTAATAAACGTGTCTGTTATTAATTTCCCTTGAACTGAAAAGACTTCTATTTTGTTGTAGAATAACTTTCTACAATTGTACCAAACGACCTGATTTTTTATAATCAATTAGAAGCATTGGATTACGAAATGATATGCAAACAAGATTTTCCAGATCCAGAAAGATAAATATCAGTGTAAGGGATTAAAAGTACTGTCGTATTATTTGAAACTCGTTAAAATGATTAAGAACAGAATATTTAGTTGATATAAAATAAATCGAAATCGCACGAAATCCTTCGCACGAATTTCTCTTTTGAAAATTTGCATACATAGATGTGAGTGATTGTGGACTGTTCATATCTCGACGAAAACTTGTGCATGTAGATCAACGTCACTTTTTCCCGTAAATATACATCAATGGATTCGACTTCTTTTTGACCTGGGGTGAAAGATTGCTCTTACCAATCATGCTTGAAAATATCAAAAAGCGCTCGAACAGACAACGAACGATTTCGGAATACAGTTGAAACGCGGCGATCGAGAAACAAATTGATCCAAGCGGCGACGCGACGGGAAACGCGCGAAAAGCGGATCGTCTGCGGCGGAGTGCATTTCACGGTGCATCGAATAACGTCGGTCGATATCTAGCGTAGGTGTATGAAATTCAATGGAACTATGTTATTGGCAACATTTGAATATTGGTCCATCGAGCGCGGATTTCGGTGCCGCTGAACTCGAATCCTGTTCGAGAAGAAACGAATTTCTCTCGACAAGATGTGGTAATCTCCACAATAAAAGTGCCGCGAGTAAACCTTCTTTCCGTTTATCTGTCCGAGCACACAATCGTATACCACCTCCATATCGAGCAGATAATCCCAAAAATAATTGCAAACCTCCATAACAAATGAAAGAGAATGTTGAGACAAAAAAAAAGAATTTAAATAATGTGTTAATAGTCATTACTTTTAATATGCTCGTGGATAATACTGATCATTACATTGCAGATTTTATGGCTTGATGTGATAAACATTTTAACTTGGACAATTATTCAAATACGATTCAAATCAAGTCCAATCAAGTCCAATTAACACAAATATTTAAAAAGGAATCAAAGCAGCTAAAATAAATTATGTCGTGCATCAAGATTAGATGTGCTCTTTTAAATTATTAGTTGAAATTCTGAGAAGAAATCATTTTTCAATTTTATTTGATAAGAATAGATAGCAGTGTGATGAAATTTGAATAGAGAATTTCCTTCCAGTATCTATCATAGATACTGTCCTTTCCCCATCTATTTTTCTTTCGTTTCTTAAGATCGATAAATGCATTGCTATGCAAGACGTTTGCAAGGGGCTGGCTATAATTACCACGAATGCAGTACACGTGTTAACTGTCATCTACAAGGATTAATGATCGTAACACAGACTCGAAGACGAAAATGACATTTGTGAGCGTACGTGGCGCAACAGCGTAAAGCGCCGGAGTGGAAGAATTCATTAAACAACAAAAAACGCTAATGGCGTCGAGAGCAACGCCCACCATATCGAAAGCGCTGATAAGAATAATATAATGGGGTAAAAGAATAAAAGCCTTTTTCAGCGGGCTGTATTAGCGACGATTAATTTTATTCAACCCGCTATAGGAGGAGGAAAGAGTGCCATAAAGCGAATACGGAAAATGCTCTAACAGCATTAATTTATCAATAAGAACACTTCAGACATTCTCCTAATCACTGTGGATTTTTATGCGAAATTTTCTTATTTTTTGTATATTTATATTTATTATTTACTTATTTTTCTGTATTTATTGAATTGTGAAAAACAATAGTAAAAATTTATTCTTACGACTTTTTTAGCTGGGCCAATAACGAAAATTTAGATGCGTTTGATCAACTTGTATAAATTATATACGCTCCGAAAGTTTCATTGAAATTGGTTAATTGGTTTACGAGTTATAAACAATTAAAAGTGGTAAAAAGTCAGAAAATCTTGAAAAATTGCAATTTTTACCACTTTTGATCGTTTATAACTCGTAAACCAATTGACCAATTTCAATGAAATTTTCTGAGAGTATATAATCTATACAAGTTGATCGAACACATCTTCTAAGTTTTCGTTATTGGCCCAGCTAAAAAAGTCGTAAAAATAATTTTTCAACATATTTTTAGAGAAATTGAAGTCGTTTGGTCCATTCATAAAAAAGTTATTCTAATTTAAAGTGTGTGTAATCAGTTTTGCTCGTAACTGTACATTGAAACAGGAGGCAAATAAAACAATTTTATTCTTCCTTCAATAATTTCACTCAAATAATGCAAGTATTAATAATTCGTTTACAAGAAAACATTACACGTTGCGCTCCAAATAAACCGTGCTCGCTGCGAGTAATTTGTACACATCTGTGCAAATTTTCTGACGTTAAAGCAATACCTTTCGTTGTTGCTAACAAATAGACTAATATCATAAATGTCGTTTGCGTCAGTAAAAGGAACCCGTTGTGTCATCAAAGTGAGCACTGAGGGATCGCGGATGATGCATTAGATACCAAGTCGACAAGTTCCGGAGAAAGGGAAGTTTGATAATAAGGTCGCTTTGAGTACATTATCCCGACTTCCTGGTGCCCCGGAAGGCTACGGTAATTAATCAAAATTTATTATGAAACCCAGATTTTCTCTGATCCCATGATGCGTAATCCTCCTCTTTCCCGATTATCTTGGGACTCTAAAATCTGGAACGTGTAAATTCGATTTAAAGTATTTCATCCTTAGACAGAAGCTTTCCGATATTTTCTTCCGTGACAGCCTGACACGTGACTCTTCAGTAGGGTTGCCAAATCTTCTATATTTGATACTAGCTTTTGCCCGCGGCTTCGCTCGCATAGAAAACCGTTTAATGCCCTCGGAAATTGATATTGTTTCTCCATAAAACCTTTTAACCCCCCATTCACCCCTATAGAGTTTTAATTTTATGTTATGCCGCCATCTTAGATTTAAAACCCCCTTTTCACCCCTTAGGGGATCAATTTTTTAAAATGCCGAAACACAGGTGTTTGATTAATTATATCAAAGAGCATTAAGACCAAGTTTCAAGCAAATCCGACCACGATCAAAATATTCCTCATACAAACGTTGCAACCCCTTTTCACCCCCTTGGAGGTTGAATTTCGAAATATCCTTTCTTATCCCTTGTATAGATCACATAAAGGAAACCTCTGTGCAAAATTTCAGCTTTCTAGGTCCAAGGGTTTAGCCTGGGCGTTGATCAGTGAATGAGTCAGGATTGTCTTTTTATATATAGATGAGTATATTTGAACTTGATCTTTACGTACCTATAGGAATTTTCAAAAATCTTTGTTTGAATAAAAAAGTTCGGCCGAAAAATGGCCGAGAACATATCTCGACACCTAACATTTGCAGATTGAGCGAAGCAACGTGCGTTAATAATCGCATGCATAATCGGAATCAATCGACAGGCTTTGTCGACGAGATTGTCTCCTCGAGTAATCTAGTCACGATTCATGGATCCCATTTAGTGGATGGAAATCCTCGGCTGGTCCTCGGAGAAATTAATTTACATTTATCCCCCGATTACCGGCGTTGATTAAAATCGGGCTTAGCTAGATCCCGCAACGCCTAGATCCTTCGGAATCTGTTTGCATTCTTAAACGGAAGTCGCCCATGAGTTTTCTTCGCGATTCTACCGCGCTCGGAGGAACCGCATCCGGTCGATGGGTAACGCGAAAATATTTCGATTCGTTCGTTAACGATTCCCGTCGGGCCGAATTAAACCTTCAGACCGTCAGAACACGGACGCTCTGTTCTTTTTACAATGAGTCTGACCTCGTTTCTCGTTACAATTCTCTGTTAAATATTCGAGATCGCCCCATCACCGAACAGAAATAATTCTCCCGTTCGAGCAGATTCGAACAATGTAGATATTAATGTCTGAATATGTAGAATGCACGTGCCATAAATGTGTGAAGGTACGCAGTCTAGTTGTTAGTTATTGTAATTATTGAGAAATTGTGTAACTGATAAACAGTTCTTTCTTTTCAAAGAAATCTACGAATTATCTGAGAGATTACTAACGATAACAGAGAATAATAATGAATATATTGAAAGACATCAAATAAGTGTTTTGATCCGAAAATATTTGGTTGGCAAGAAAGTAATTTCGGTATTTTAAGGTGAAATAAAGCTCAATTTTTTTATCCGAGTAATGATTTTTAATGAATAAAATATACTATTGATTGAAGTTGTGATCGCTTGAATAAAAAGATTCGGTTTTATTTCACCTTAAAATACCGAAATTACTTTCTTGCGAACCATATTAGTATACTAACTACTAATTAAACGATGTTAAGCATTCCAGAAGGTAAATACATTTTCAACATTTTTTCTTGCGCAGTCTTCACGCTCACTATTGTGCCGAGAAACTAGCCGAAACTCTAAAACCAGCATTAATTATGAAGTGACCTAATACTGTCACGGTCAAGAGAAGAAGCTGAACCACGTCCCATCGGCCAGCGTTAAAATTCATAAACATATTCGCAAAAATAGTCCGGCCAGCCTTCGGAAGCACGTCACAGAATGATTTTGGAGCGGAAGCGGCGGCAAGGCCGATGAAATTTTCAGTGAGAACCCGTGTCGGAGCCGTCCATCAGTTTACTAAACCAAGACGCGAGGAAGAAAACGCGTTCGGAATGGGTTCCGTTGGTAGAACGTGGCTCGTGTTCTTGTTCGTCTTGACTACTTCGTGCGGGAATCACGGTAAATATCCGATTACTCGCGAGCAAAAGTTCCCGAGCTGGAAAAGCGTCCGTGGCAGCGTGAAATTTGAAATCCCAGGGCTGCTCGAGTGTGTCTCCGCAAGTTTCCGCGAGTCCCGGCGCTCGGAGGATCGCCATCGTCAGAAAAGGAATTTTCGAAATAAGAAAGCGACACTCCGGGGAGACACCTTTGAAGCTTGATCGTCCTAGGTCCTAGGAAGATCTCTCGTTCATCGTTGCACTGGATGCTCCCGAAATTGCAATTTAAAACGATCATGGCGTCTCAGCACACGAGGGGCATTCTGCTATTTCTATCTTTTTCAGAAGAACTGTCGAACCTTTTGCGCTGGGATGTTCCACACATATTTCTTGGCATTTGAAGTGTACGTGTGATTTTTTTCAAGTAAAAATAATCAGAATATTTTACGGTTTGAAAAACGTGTGGAGACTGTTCTTTCTACTAATCTGGAATAAAATTGGTGGGTAATAGGTAAGGTAGACAGCGAATTTTATGCATTTATAGTGAAAATGGATGGGTAAAATATAGTGCCGTTATATATAATCGTCGAGTCATTGAAATGATTACGGGAAGAAATAAATATTTATTTGGTTCCAGTACCCCCTCCAATTGATGCAGACAATTTTTATTTTGGGTACAGATATGCAGTCCAGTGAGAAGTATGAATGCACAATAAAGTTGCAACTAATGCATTGCGAAGACCACGAATTAATTCGTGTACGCCTAATAATACTAAAAATTTATTTTCAATATAAAAATGCGCTCGGGACATGCGCGAGGATTTTAATGGATCAAGAGCAGAATGAAATTGTCGAAAGCATCCACCTTTCGAGGATTAATATCGAAAGCATGGGATAGAAACGCGTTTTATCCTTAAATTGAAATCCCTTCAGAAAAAAGGGATTAAACAACGACATAGAGGAACGTTGAAACATTTCGTGTACCAGAAATCGATACTTAGAATCCCGACTTCGCGATGGAACTGTTCCCTCGTCCAAGAAAAATCATTCTATTGACACTGCGTATCGAGGGAGGCTCCCCGAGTTCCTCATTTTTTCACCGGCTTTAATGAATCTCGATCCGACCTGGGAAATCGATATGCGCTCCTCGCAGGCTCCCTTAATTGAAAACACTCGATCGACGGACTCGCCTGAATGGATTGTCAGAAAGGATAAATAGTCGGGTCCTTGGACAAAGCAGGGACTCTTATACAGGGTGCCTCCGAAATTTGGATACAAGGAAATGATTCCTTCCCGAAGAAAATCAGTCGAGAACGTAGGACAATATTTTTCAGAGGTGTTAACCTTTCGGGAACTTTTTAATATTTTCCCTAGCTAAAAAGACTAAAAATGTCGTAACTCAATTGTTTTGCGTGTGATTGTAAGGGGGAAACCTCAATTCTCGAATCTACGGAAGATTTTTCGAGACGCTTGAATCGGTAGCATTTTCGAGAGAAAACATGTCTTTAAATAAATCAATATTTAAATAACCGATTGGAGAAAATTGTGGATCAAGTATTAAGTATTCGTTGTGAAGGGGAAGCTTCAATCTTCAAAGGTATAGTAGTTTCAAGCAGACGTCTTAATTCGTCAAATTTGTGGCCGAAAAAGCGTTTCTCAGTCGCTGTATCATGGAAAAATATTTTTGCGGCAAAAATGAACGACGAATGGCAAAAGAAGAGTTTCATATTCGGCGCTGTTATTCCGTCATCGTTTTGCAGAGCTCGTTAAAATCGCGTAGCGGACAATTGGATCGGTCGTCCCTTGCGAGAAGGGCCTCTATCGCTCGGATCGATCCTCCTCCTCTGTTTAGTAGAAAAACGTCGGGCAGATTAACGCGGAGGCTCTCGACCGCGAAAACTGTACCGTGAAATCGCGGAACGAGAAAACGGGCCGGGTCGGATCGGTACCGGCTATTGCGCGGAGCGAACGGCGAAATGAAAGGAACTTTCAATCCGTCAAATTCTGAGAGATGGAAACCAGGAATTCGAACCCGAATCTAACCCGTATCGGGTTAACCAAGGCAGGTTTATGTAATCCATCGTAACGGTACGGAACGGGTTCTTAAGTTCTATAAAGAGCGGGTTAACTCACTCGGAGCGGGTTAATATGTCTAATCATAATAAACTAATATCGCTGCTCCACGACGCAACTGTAAAATTTTGTGAAATTGACTTTACTAGATGTTTGTAAATCGACATAATGCAAATCGAGGCTGGTAGTTATTATTTTATAAATTGAAATAACTTAAAAGTTGCAATAATAACCCACAATGTCTATAAACTACTCTCATAAAGGAATTAAACCGAATCTTCAATTTTCGCAGTTGTGTTATTAATGTCATTATACTTCCGGATCAGCGATATGTCGAATCCCTGATGGAAAACTATCGACTTTTCTCCCGAGCGACGCTCCCGGACTCGCTCGGCCGATTGTCGATCAAATTCACGGGCCACGCAATAAGTCGACATATTAAAAAAGTTTCTTTGCGTTCGGACGAAGGTAAACGTTTGTCCTGCCGCGAAAATTCAAGAAGTTTCCTGGTCGACCGCTTTCTCCGCGAAAATCTATGCCTGCCGAGTTCTCTGCTTATTCGCGCTTCGGATTTTCGACTCCATTCGCGTTAACAGGATTCCATTTTCAAAAAATCAATTTCTTTTCTTAATGATTCATTCAGGATTATTTTGATATTTTGCTACAAGAATGCTATATATCTAGTACAGAGTTGGGCCACAACATTTAAACAACGATTGACAAATAAATTTCTACTTCATTCGTTGATCGCGATTAACAATTAAACTCCTACTTTAGTCGTTAATTGCGGTTAACAATTACATTCTTTTCAATTGTAATCGTCAATCGGATAATTGACGAACAATGATTACCTTTTTTAATCGTACACATCAATCAATCTTGATTAAAATTTTAATTGGCTATTTCCCAACTCCGATTTAGTAAAATTGTTATGTTATCCCTGTGCAGTCGAAGCTGTTTTAACTCGAAAATTAAACATTTCATCCTACCTAGAATAATTACAACCATTTTTTTTCATTTTATGGATATGAAGCTGATATAACACCTCATACAATACTTAAATGTGTAGTAATTGATTAGATACCAACAGATTTAAGAATGTGAACAATATTATGGACAATGGTACAGCAATTTTTAGTGGTGACTCTAAGGCACCCCTCGACTGCTAAGGGTTAAAAAATGTTTGAAGTTTGAACACTTTTCTCTCAAAACCTTATAAAGTCTTATAAAGACTATTGTGCCCAGAAATTGCAAGAAAATGGTTGAAGCGTGTGCAAATACATAAGTTAACGATGAACACTCTCGGCAGCAGATTGATGAATCGAGAGGATAGCAACGTGTGCAACGTATCTCTCGGAAGAGTTCAGTAGACGTAATTAAACAATAATTATCCGTACAATGTGCAACACATCGAAATTGTTGGGAAGATTTCAGGTCAACGAAGTTCTCCAATAAATGAATCACAAATAATTATTGGATTCCGATATGGAGAAGTACACGATGCAAAATGTAGCTGTAATATTGCGGCACTGCTAATACGATGGTCATACAGAGAACATAAATTTTCCATCGAAAATTGCACAGAATGGAGGATTTAATAGCCAGGGGTGCAGCGGTATCGTTTTCGAAAATATATTTTAGAGACAGCTCGATAGCCAATTAATTTTCTAGACAATTGTGTAGACGATTCAATTGAAACGTTTGAAAGGGAATCGCACGATTCACTGGCTCGAAAAAATAATTAACTTCCATAAAACGGAACGAACAACGAGATCATTTTACACACTCCGTAATCCATGATCACTACATTTAAATCCGCGGTTAAATGCGTATTCGAATGGAACTGAGCTGCACAGTGTGGATGATCAAATCTTTAAATCTCCTTCGACAGTAAGATTAGCTGATGTTTGGGAAACTTGATTTCGTAAACGACAGAATAGCTTATCTGTTGTTTGGAATGATTCATAAGGCGATCATTTACCGTGTATCTAATCTGTGTCGCGAAACATCGGTCACACGTGTGTACTGCACGCGACTGCGAAATCAGAAAACTGATACCGATCAACGAATGATCTCTGCTAGAAATTATGCATATAAGTTTCGTAAATTAAGTTTGGAACTGTATAGATAGGTTCATGGAAAAATTAATTATTAGATTAGAAACTTGTCAATAGCCTCTGAATTTTTATAAAAAGTGGAACGGAGGAAACATTGATTTATTATCAGACTGTGGGTTTTTATGGAAAATCGAAATTTCGTGCATCTATTTCAGTTAATGATAGAAATTTCTTCCCCTCTGAAATAATTTGATTAGGTGTATTAATCTTTTTGCTATTTGCGATCTGAACAACTAATTTTTGGCATGAATGCACAGAATCCACATAATTATAAGATTTCTTGAGGTAGAAACGGGATTTTTTCTTGTGTTTGACTAACCCGAGAATTATCAAATGTAAAATTCTTCAGGACTTCACGCAGTCTTCATTTACTTTTTAATTCGCCGGACGCATTGTTCGAGGTGAAAAGTGTAATTTCTCGCGGCAAAGATTTCAAGATAAAAAGCCCTTTTTATTTTCCACGGGCGAGCTCAATATTTCGCGAGCTGGTATTCTCGAAACCGTAGCACAGAATTTCCGAGCGACAGTAAACAGACTTCGTCCATCCTCTTTCATTTCCACGTGATCAGAAAAAGACAGAAAAACCGTGATAAATTCTAAATAGACACCGCAAAATGCTTCCCGTCGAAATTAACATATAAATGCGGAAAGTTCGTAGCTTCTTCTCTTGAAATTTTTCCGCAATGTTTCTGGAGAACAGACGAGGTTCATTTGCAAGTATCGGGCTTGTTGGGATCAAAAAGTACAGACTGACGCAGTGTACACCTCACTGTAGCAATTTTTCAACGCGAAATAGTTTATATCAATATTTCTCGTTCAAAAATATTGTTAATTGAAACGTACACTGTTCAGTGTGGTTTTTAACAACTGAACTATCACACGATTATAAGAAATCTCTTTGAATCTTGTTTTCTACAATGTTTGGAACGACAGATGTTATGATGAAGTATTATATAAGATTGTTGTTTTTATATAATTAGTTATTTTGTACCTCCGGCGTTGAAAAATGTGTGGAAAGTATCTCGTTATAGAAGATTGTGTATCCAGAGTGAAAATTTTGATTTGGAATAGTCCAAGTCTAAGTACATATGTAACTTGAATTTAAAATTACAATGCAATGCAATGCAATGCATTTTTGAATTTGTTGTAATGCTGGTCCAATAATTTCTGGAATTTCTGGGCACCGCCCGTAAAAGAAATCGCATTCCCCGGGCGTATATCGTCCCATGCACTTGAATAGTCTCGAATAGTACTCACCTGAACAACAGGAATCCTAATCCGGTGACGGCAGCCCGCCTGACGTCGTCGTTCACGTCCGAGACCTGCACGAAAATTAATTCAGATATTATTGGGAAGATACAGACACACCTACATAGCTCTTCAATAAACTTATACTAATCTTATCTGTTTTTAGAAACAAGCTATATTTATCTATCGCCCACCTTGCGGTAATCATATATGTAGTATATTAATTTCGATCACCCAAAAGTTTCTGCGAAGCTATCTTAAGATTGTTGAAGGATAATGGTTTGCTTTCTAAAAAATTTGGCTCATTTTTAGTCAATTTTTGCTTAGATTTTCTTTAATCTTGTGTGTTTCAATTTCAATGTAGGTTTTCTTGTATTATTCTGTTTAAAAAATGTCTATAGTTAATACGTATTTGTTTTCAATAAAGAGCGATTATTTGCTAAACCCAGCTTAGAAATAATCCTTGATAATACATTGTAACTATTGTTGAGCAAAACGGGAGACGTCAATCTATTTTTACCTCGATGATGTAGAAGTTTAGAAATTCTACATTCTCCTATTTTCTTGTTCTATTATTATTGTCGAAGGAGAAATTCTCCTAATTGATTTGCATTATGTTGTACCATGGCATAGTATCTACATTGTTTTTAAGACCAAGAAACAATATTATAATGGACGGTGAAATAATTAAATTATGGATCTTCTGCAATTGTAAAATGAGAGAAACAGTAAGACTTTGTCTGAATATTCATGATCCAATCATTAACACTAGGCTAACTAACGCTCTAAATAAGACGATAAATTTTTGGCTAGAAGCTGGAACAATTAGTTTACTACAGAATGTGAAAAAAATTGTTTTTAAAAATAGCAATTGATCGGAATAGTAGAAAAAATACTAACAGTTGCATTTTACAAATTTTTTACGTGGGCCTATATTGAAAATTTAAAAAGTACAAAATTTGGTAAATAATTCCTCAGGGAAGCATCTTTACATTCTCAATAATCGCAAATTAAGAAAATTAGAACCTGTCATTTTGACGGGTCCCGTAAACCTAGAGTTAATAAAAGCACTTATTGAACAAATTAATTAATCAATTATCGCTATTGTAGTCAAGAGTGTACTTTAATATTTCAATAAGATCCATTTTTTCCATCCCACAGATCTCGATTGTTTATCAATTTCCCTTTGTTTTCATTTCATTGGAGTGCGAACTACTGTAATCATTGTCGCGTTATCTTGACAGTTTAATCTCGTATAAGAATTTGATAATGCGTAGCAATCTACGACATCGATCTGAAACGGAGGTCACGTGCGTGTATGGTTACCTAACCGGAAGAATGCACACCAATTACGAACAAACAAACTTAACCTACAGGATTGTACGCAAATTTGCTGTTTCAATTTGCGTTATCTGTTCGGACAGCTGCTTGTAATCCTGCAATTATATTCTGAACTATGTATACATCTTCTGCTTTTGTAGAACATATTCTACGTCGACATTAACGCATAAACACGAAGCTGATAATCTGACTTCAAAACCTTGATAGATAACGATTAAAGAAACAACATCTCGATTATTACTCTTTCAACACTTTTTTACCTAAATCACAAATTTTTCATAATTTCTCAACAGAAATATTTTTATACTCTTTGCGGAAGCTTAAAGACAACTCAATTGAATTTAAAGAAAACTAACAAAACTTGTACCCCATCAGCAGGGGGTTGATAATCACTAATTTTTACAGTGAGCATGTTTAACCTTAATTTTGACATTAATGAGTTCACAAAATATTAAAAATGAGCCATTTCTTTTATATTAAATATTTTTAAAAATTATTTGATCATTGATTGTGCCTCCAAGATCGATACTGAAGAATCATATTTGATCTGCAGTCCTTTGACTACAAAATGTTAGTTCTACAAAATGTATTTTTTAATTAAATTTTCATTAGAAACATTTACTACTTTTCTTTCGCAATGCCTGTCAATTACAATTTTCTTTAAATTTTCTTTAGACATCGTTCAGCAAGCTAACTCATTAGTCCAGTCAATGAATGCTCGTAAGGGGGGTGTAGAGGCAAATGGAAGGAACACAATTTTTAACTTCGGGACTTTGTTTGGACTAGTTAGAAGGTCCCCTTTTTCGGTTTTCCGCGTATATCTCGGAAACTATGCGTCCTAGCGATAAGACCATTCCATACAAAATTAAAGCTGACAACATGTGCCACAGGATTGATTCGATTCAGTTTTTCGCTATCTCGCATAGTTTCCGAGAAAGACCCAAAGTTCAACATTGTGTTCCTTCCATTTCTCTGTACAACTTTTCGTTGACTGGACTACATCCAAATTCTTGAAGAAACTCTAGTCGTACGTTCCACTTTTGGGAAAGTAAAACAATTTCAAAGGATGTCCGGGAACTTTTTTTGACTGTATATTCGAATAAACGAAATCAACAAAAGATGTTAGAGACTGGTGTAACAGCCCCGTTGATCTCCAAGGCGTACACATCATAGAGACACAAGCGACAGCTGTGAACACGTCTCTATCCACTCGAGAATAGAGTCTCGCGAGCCCTGTTCGCGAGCAGAATAGACAGCTATCGATGTGGGAGTTGTCGAAAAGCAGTTGCTCGCTGGGTCGCTGGAGAACTGTGTTCTCGCACAGCAAGCGAATGGATGGAGGTTTGGCGTAAAATTGACGATGAGCACTCACAGCAACGTGCAGCAGCTTCCGGATGGCCTGATTGTTTCCAGTGCCGCAATAGGCCATCGCGAGGGTGTACATGCCACTCCTGCGAAGTATCGGATCTTTATCGGCGCAGAGGGAGGTCAGCAGGGGGTCGGCTTCTTCGAGGCGGCCATACATGGTGAACGCGATGCCGACGGCCAATCCACGAAGAATTTTCTCGTGCTGCGTTTCCTGGGCGTACTGAAATAAACAGAGAAACGTGAATGTGCAACACATGCAGCCGAAAAGTTTACGAGCGCCGAACCCAGACACCGTACATCACTCGTTCGGGGCGGAATCGTTTTATTAACCCTTTGCTATGGAACCTAGTTTCGCGCCGAAACCAAGGCGGCTCTACCGCGACCTAGATACTTCCTATTGTGCTGAACAACATATTGGGATGCTTCACTTATTTCTGAATTTTACGTATTTAATTAGCCTTTTGGATTTTTAACCCTTAGCACTCGAGTGGTGACTCAGAGTCAAATATTGTTTACATTATTAATATATGTTGGTGTATCTAATCAATTACTACACACTTCAGTATTGTCTGAGGTATTATATCAATTTTTATATCCATAAAATGAACAAAATATAGAATGGAATTACTCTAGGTCAGAAGAAATGTTTCATTTTCGATTTAAAAATAACTCCGTCTGCAAAGGGTTAATATGTCAAAGACAGTTTGCTTACATCAGCAAGTCATACAAAAATCATGTATCTAAATAAAACTGACAATTCAGCCCCTTTAGTGGACAAGTGGCACAAGTCCAAAATTACGAAAAATGGAGTTTTTACAGAAATAGTAAGTATTAAGAATACTTGTTTTATTTAACAGATTAACTTGTGTATACTTTGTTTTATGTTAATAATCTGTTAAAATTAATGCAAAGTGATGATATTGCAGCGAAGGTTATACAACAGCAGTTGAATTTATAATTGCAGTTGAAAAATATAATGTAAGAAAATTTATATCCATCTGTGCGTACTGTTTCTGGATAAATTTGCTGAAATCTATCCGTCCAGTTCGGCATGCATTTTTTGAAGCATTAAAGACCAGTACAATTGAAGAAACTGGTGAAGAATACAGTATACAGCAAACTTGTAGTGCATTAATTATTAAATAAAAAACTGGTATCACAATTCAGTGCAATAATGGCACTTGATTATTCGTTACGTTACTGTTTGTTTGCTATTGGAAAAATATGGATTTTACTTTAAGTTATAATGACATAATTACTATTCTTTCGCTTTATGTGGTTACAATAAAGTTACATTGTGTATTGAATTTTTTGTACGATATTACACGGAAGTCTAATTTCTACGATATTAAGAAAAAGGGACTTGATTCACTTGTCAACTAAGGGGGTCAATTGTCGAAATACGTATGAGACGATACACATCGCTATCATTGCGTTCGAATGACAGTACCGGGAAGAAGCGATACGATAGAGTCGTCCAGTATGATCGCGTGCGACGACTTTCCGCGACGGAAACCCATCGGAACGAAATCCACCTGAGCTCCGGACAGGTGGAACAACCCCTGACAAAGCGAAGCAGTTTGTCCTGTACCTATTTTTCCGCTGGCAGTAAGTGGATTTCGTTGTTCCTCGGGGGTAATCGTCTCGCGAAGAAATACGGGAGATATACCAAGGAGACCATCGCTCCGCAGGCGAGTCGGGAATTTCGCGAATAAATCGGCCGAAGATTATGCTCGCACCGGCCATCCGCGTTATGGGGAAAAATTGGACTTCCCATGACGTCCTTCTTCCTTCCCTCTGCAGATGCTTCCGACGATTTTATAGCAGAGACGAATAAATTTATTCAATTCTTCTGCATCAACCTTTTCTATATGTTTCAGAACCTACTTATATGAGATCAACGTTGATCTGTTTATTCGATGTTATTTTTTGTGCAAATTTGAGTGTCTTTCAATGTTATTATTAAAATAAATCATACGCTGTTGTTTTACTTTAACCCTGTCTTTTGTTAATTCTTATGGTCGGGTAAAAAAATTTGACTCTATTCATTGAGAAAGTTCTCCGAATTTTGTTCATCCTTCTGTTCCCAATGAAAAAGTGGAGGATCGATAAAAAAGTTTTCAGTTTTTGTTTGAAAGAGCTTTTCATTAATAAGAATGTAATAACTAAAGTAAAACTAGTGAAATAGACGAAGTTCGCGACCGTTCTCTCAAAGTTTTCAAAGTAAAAGTCTCTCACGATGGAAGGTAAATATATCTTCGATGAAGGGAAGGAACATATGAGTGATAGTGTTTGCCTACCACAACGAATTTTAAAAAGTGAAACTAAACTGTATTAAACTTATATTGAATTGTTCGTTCTGTTGCACTTCGCACTTCCGTTCTGTGCACTCAGAAATCGTAAAAGATGTAGCCTATTTCTAACATAAATATTCATCAAAACTGAAGCAATATATTTGAATAGTTTGTATAAAATAAATAATTATCAAAAATAAAGCAATATTTTTCCAAAAAATATGCGCACATTCTATAAAATAAATCATTATCGAGAAGGAAGCAATGTTTTATTTTTCATAAAGAAAGAAAAACAAAACTGTGAATCCTTTACTCGAGACATAAAAAATAAAGTGTTTTAAGAATAGAAAAAATTTGATTTTCTTCAAGTTAAATAAACCGAACATAAAATGTTCGTGACGTACATAATTGCATTAAATTAATTATTTGTGCAGTTTCGTAGTCTGCATATGATAGTTACTTGAAATCTACATATTTAAAGTTCAACAACTCCTGAGAAAAAACGTCGTCAGAATTGTGTTCGCCTACGATTGATTTCATCGTTATCAATCTACCACACACGAACAAATACTTGATGTCCGAAATAACAACGTATTTTTCGTAAAAATTCACTAGTTAAACATAAGTACCTCATAATCACCTAATCTCTGTGTGTCGTACGATCACACCCGATAAACGAGATAACGACTATCATAATTTTCTCTAAAGTGACCGAGAGAATTAATTATGAGATTAACCGTTCTAATACCCATCTACTCTTTGTTCCGGAATAGATGCTTTTTTAGCAAAGGATTGCAACACAACAATTGCACCGCTGACTCTGTTTGCTGCGCGTTCACGTTGTCGCAAAAATCGCGAATCGACGACAGCCACAATTAATAACAGAATGCAATTTTCAACAAAAATCGAATGAAGAAAAGATTTCTTCTTGATGAAATCGCGAAGAGAATAAAATTCCAGAATATTTCACATTTGTCGTCTGAGCGTCTCTTAATTATATAACTCGTTAGCTGATGTGGGTATTTGATCGATGGCTGAAATGTTCAACAAAAACACCGTATGACATTGTGGATAATTTTAATCAATATACGCTATACACCAGATCACATACGTTTGCGAATCGGTATCTGAAGAAAATAGATACCTGAAGAATATCCGAAGAGAATATAAACGAATGTAAAATGGCGCAGACACTGTAGTTCTTGCTCGAACGTTGAAGAATCCCTGTGACGATCATGAAGAGGAGTCTGCGATTTAAAGGGCGTGAGAACTGAACTGTAAATATCCCTTCGACAACCTTTCTTAATTGTGTCCCAACTTTGTTTAGCGTCGCTCAATTTACTTTTCATTTGACCTACTCCGTGAACTTCTACTTCTCTTCAGTTCTTTTGCAAATTATTCCTTTAATTTTAAGTGTCACCTTGATAAACGTATAAAATAATATTAACTCTTCTTACTCTCAATGAATTGTTCAGTTTGCAGAACTAGTCAAATAATTAGAAAATTAGTACAATTCTCCCGAATTATTTTGACTTTTAATGACTAATATCTCGAACAGTATTTTTTGCATTTTCCATCTCGAACATAGTTTCGATAAGAAGGTAGAAACTTTTATACTAAGTCTTGAAAATTAAAAGGAATAAACCATTTTATTTGCAATCTTAAAAATAGAAAATATATTGTACAATTTACTGGAAGATCAATTTCGTTTTTAATCAGCTGTGCTTAGGATAAAACGATTCAAAGATAGAGAACATCCTTAAAAATTGGTTGTAATTTATTGAAAGGCTTTGTGGAGAAACGAATCGTTCTTTTGTGTGGCTTAGTCTCCATTGTTGCAAACAGAACAAATTCGAATATTTCGATATGTTCGAAATACTTCGAGATGTTTGCAAAGTTAATATAAATCTATAAAGAGCTGCTCGAGGGAATCAAAATAGGTTTCACAACGAATGAATCAAAAAATGTATTGTAAAACATAATAACCGGCAGTGGGACCGTGTATCAGCAACTTATCATCGGTGCCTCGATTGGTTGATCATTGTTCCCATAAAACCTATAAAAGAAGCGACACCGAGACGCGCAAGCTAAGAAGCGTAACAATTACGGAGTGGTCCTCAAGCAGCAAAAGCAACAATGGTCGCCCTAGCTTCGTTGGCGTTGTGTTCGTACAAAATTATATTATTTATACAGTTCGAGATCGACATCGGGAAATATTTTAACAGGCTTTGTTTATAGTCTACCCAACCCTGCTCACTACGTTGATGCAGGCCAATTACACGATCTTCCCGGATGATGCTGGAGTACCATATTTAATTAAGCTCGACTACCAACCACTGACTCCTCTGGAAAATAGTAATTTGGCATCCGACGTGAACTCTATCACTTTCACGCTCTATACACGGTTCGAAACAATTTTCATATTATTACTTCAAATTTTAAGGAAAATATTTGATTTACTGCAAGACACACTTAAGATCTTCGGCAAGTTTTATTTTGAAAAATTCATTGATAAATGTTAGACAAACGAAATAATAATAAATATAGGACTTTGTTAATTAGAGATAATTGATCTCGTCCATGGGAGAAATATGAAGAAATTGTTGTTTTCTTGTCAAGATGAAACGATTGCATTAGAAACGTAAGAAATTAAGGCACAAAAAGGAATCACTGTTGAATTCCAGACAAAACCCTACAAACGGCCAATCTTTGAGAATAAACGACGCGAACAGCGTCATAGCGAGCAGGTGGAACGCGAATAGGCCAACGATAGTTGTCGCTCATGGTTGGAAGAGTGCTGGAACGAAACCAGCCTGCACTTTGGTTCGCGATGGTAACACAAAATGATATCCTCCCACGAAACAGTGACTCACATATTTGTTCGCAAAAAGCTGTCACATTTATTTCTCTAAATTGTACGTGTAATTTCCAATTTTATGCTGAACGTTGCACAAATGATCATGCATGTATCAAATAACTATTTTTAATGCATAAATGTGTGAACCACTGTAACCTCTTGTATCGAGTCTCCAGGATTGAACCACCAAAAAATGATTTTCTTTCAGCTTTCTTAAAGGCTTTAGACAGTAACGTGATCATCGTCGATTGGAGCCAAATAGCTAAGAACCTGAACTACGCTACAGTGGCGAAGAGTGTACCTACAGTGGCCAATCATGTGGCCAGTTTTGTCAACTTCCTGCAATCGAAGTGTAGCCTGAAGCCGTCAACATTAAAAATGATCGGACACTCTCTCGGTGCTCATGCTGTGAGCCTAGCAGCGCGAACTGTGTCGAAGCCTAGTCAGGTTTCTGAAGTCGTTGGTGAGTACAATATCCTGTTTTCAATCAGAAAACCTTTCTGTTTTCAATCGTTTCGTTTATGAAACTATTACCACCATATTCGTGACATTTTTCCGATTAAAACGAGTCCAAACATGACAGCATTCGAAGCATATTTGCTTGCTGAATCCACGATTTAGTAGAACCTCGATTATCCGAACTGATATCTCCATCTTTATCAATCTAAACCAATCCATATCCAACACGATTCATTGTATGAAAGTAATGATTTAATTCAACAATGTAGCAAGTTAATTATTCTATTCCACCAATTCGTTCGAGTAATAGCGGATTAAACAAACTTTAATCCTTGTACATATCATGTTTAGTATCATTTGAATCCGTAAAGTGTCACGAACGTGTTGGTAAATGTTTTATAGAAAAAACCATTATAAACAAGAAAAGTTTATCATTGAATTAGTACTATCTCACCGAGCAAGAGATCAAAGAATATTGTGTCTACACTATATGTATATACATAATATATGACTTTGCGGTACCGTCGATTATTATAGTAACGATTTCTATATACCTAAACAAAGTGTAGAATTGAATTTCGCGACTAGATTTGAATCACGCGACTGTCAGAATCAGGATCGCACAGATCCCCTAAGTCGGCAAACAACACAAGCTTGCAAATAGATCCTTCAACCGGGACACTGCGAGAACGCAAATTTGCATTCCATTCAGCTGGCGCATAGCCTGTTTGAAGATTCGGTATAGTGTTCTCAGTCGTCTAATGCACCCGGAGGGAAAAATAATATGGTTTATACATTGCGCCATTGCTGTCTCAGAACAAAAACCTCTTTCATCTTCCTTCAGCACTTTGTGTGTTGGACAAAGCGACAAAGTGACTGAAGCAGCGCAGAGTCGAGGAAGAATGAATGGAAGATGAAACGTGGGATGGTCTCCGAACTTTCAAAATTATTTTGTCCATTACTGGGCTTAATGTTGAGCATTTTGTACCTGACAGTGCAGTCTGAGCGAGGATGATGGTTGAAAGTTGCTAAGAGGACACACAGAAGTGCAGAGGGTCTTTGGGAAAGTTTTGATTGGCTATCTGAACCTAATTAATGAGACATGTGTTCAGTTATGTGGTGTAGCTAGTTGGCTACCTTCTAAGAGTTTACTAAAGTTAGGTGGTAATGGAATCAAGTTCTTAGATCGAAAGTCTGTTACTAAAGGGAGACCACACAGTCAGCGACAGTAGATTGAAATCATTCTACAACTACCTGTTGGGAAATTGAACACTGATATTTCAATGTTTTTAATCGCAGCTCTCGACCCAGCCAAGCCAATGTTCGAGGGCAATGGCCCTAATGACAGGGTTGATCGAACTCATGCGAGAAACGTTCAAGTTGTTCACACCTGTGCCGGTTTCTTGGGAATGAACAGTGCTGTTGGCACCTCCGACTTCTATGCCAATGGCGGAAAGAATCAGCCAGGATGCAGTAACGACCTGCTCGGTAAGGATCAACTTAATTTTCTTATTGAAATTGATAAAGCCCCACTTTTCAAAAACTTATGTCAAGATTTATACAGAGTGTCCCAAAAATGGTGTACGTCTATAAAAGAATAAAAGCGTATTTTGTTAAACAGGTGCTTGTTCTCACGGACGCAGCTACGAGTTCTTTAGCGAATCTGTGGAAAACCGAAAAGGATTCCTCGGAACTCCACAAAAGGGTGGTGCGACGGCATACATGGGTGGTCCCACCCTTGACCCAAAGTAAGTTATAATTTCGTACTGCATAATTTTACATGCATTTTATATGTACTAAATCGATATCTATAATTTACGTCCTCTATGTTACAGAGCTCATGGTTCCTATGACTTCAAAACTGGAAGTTCACCACCTTACACGGTTGCTCATTAAGAAAACTTTTGGCATTTTTTATGGCAATGTACATAATATTTGAATAAATCCTGTCAGTATTAATCCCTTCTATTTTTTAAGTGATTCATATTTATGAACTACCTTGAACAAAATGATACAGCGTATTCGTGCCTAATAGAATGTTGTTCATACTGTTGTTCATAACATTGTTCATCGTAGGACAATCTCAACTAGATAGTTCGAAACTATCTTATATTTCTACACTGTTTTTATTAATTGTATTGTCAGACAAATGTTATAAAATAATTTAGTATGCACGAGGTATTTGAGCATGTCTTAATCAGCGAGTATAGTGGATTTCACTTGTCCGTGAAATAAATACTTATTTATGTATTTGAATGCGCGTGGTCTCGATGTAATTGGTGTCATACGCTCTTAGCGTGAAATCCGACAGATTAAATTGAATTTCTTAAGTGACTCATATTTATGAGTACTACCCTGAACAAAATTATACAGCGTCTTTGTACCTAATAGAATGTTCAATACTACTATTGAAGCAAAAGGTACCTTTCCCGTTGAAACTGTAATATTTTTTTCTAGAAAGACTAAAGATGCATATCCGTGTTCATTGAAGTACTTTATAAGAATTCGAATTCCTCCAAATTAGTGCATAAAAGAGAAATACACTTTTTACTTACCGCAACCATGTCCTCTATCGCCTGAGTGGACTTCGATCCCAGCATGACCATGCCCATAGCTATACCAGCTGCCTCTCCAGTGACAGCATCATCTTGATAAAGATTGAATTTCAATTGTTCGTACACATCCTGTCTGTGAGAGCCCATAGCAGCTAAACCCAACCCTAAGCAACCACCATGACGAACCATCTGCAAAACGAAAGTGTAACATATTATAAGGCAGACATCATAGAGAGTTATATATTATAAGAGAGAGAGAGGAGTTATTCCATGCCGAATCGATCACTTTTTGCAGGCACCATCGTCGATTTTGTTCTAAATGAAATATGTTGTAGTCCATGAGAAATTAGGGGAGGTTTAAGTCATCATTTTTCCGGTTTCGAATTTTTTTAGAAATAGCAGGCCATCTGACGAATGCCTTATGACCTTTCGACATTATAAAGTTGATTTTCGAGGTTGAAAAAATTATTTTGTAATAGCTCAATCCTTCCCGAATAAAACAAAAAGAAAATGTAGCTCAATCGGACAAACAGTTCCCGAGATAAAAATTCGTAAGCGAGGCCCGTTTTCGCCGAAATGAGCAAAAATTGAAAACTTTGAAGGCCTGCCATTTCTAAAAAAATTCGAAACCGGCAAAATTATGACTTAAACCCCCCTAATTTCTCATGGACTACAACATATTTCATTTAGAATAAAATCGACGATGGTGCCTGCAAAAAGTGATCGATTCGGCATGGAATGACCCAAGACAAAATTTAAAAGTTACGGTACATAAGGTATATACGGTATACATATATACATTTAATTAAGAGGTCTGGGTTAGATCAGAAGAGTAGAACTCCTAAACTTGCCTCGTTTTGAGCATCTTTCAGTTGTCCAAGGAGATAATCCGTAATGACTGCACCATGATTCGCGTGGATAAGTCCTAACGCGTACAAACCACCTCCCTCTGAGTAACCAGCACCAGCACCTGTATCTCTAGGGAGGTAAGACTGCATTAATGCTAAAGCCTCTTGCTCGTGGCCTCTATGAATCACGCCTAAAGACGCTGTCGCGGTCAACTTGGCCCAATTCGTGGCTCTAGCCAACCATTCTAAGTTATCCCTGAAACATTGCATCGCTTAGGTCAATGATGTCCAAAGAAATTCCTCCGGTATCCGTGAAACACGATAATTGAACGAAAGAAAAATTATGGAATGATTGGTTACCTCAAAAATTGGTCGCTAGTCGTGCCGGAATGCATATACGCATTAGCGATTACAGTGGCAGTATGACAAATAGAAACTCTAATAGCATCCTTAGTATTTTTCAATATCAACATATCAGTGTGATTACTACGAATTAAGAATTGCAAATGCAGATCGATAGAAATTCCTCCTCCTAAAATACTCGAGAGAGCATCGACGCGCTCCTGTTGTTCACGTTCTTCCGCATTCTGTGTAAAAAACAAAAAATTGACGGGCATTATTTCTCCACTCTTATAAGTCCGACGGAGGAGACTGTTCTAAGTTAATTCGCCTACCCATTCCAGGGTTCGCATACCCCGCGAAGGGCCAAGAAGCTCGAGCTGCCTCGGTCGCAGACCGGTGTGAACCACTACTAATCCAATTACAAAACTTCTATATTTTTCACTATTTTTTGATGGGACTTGTTTGTTTCGGGCGCAAGGAAAAACAGCGTATGGAAAATGCTTTGAACTATGCCGGTACGCCGCGACTTTCTGCATCTCTTTCTATCCCATACGCTGTCCTTCTTTGCGTCGAAAACATTCATAGTTCATTACACAAGTAAATATAATTGGAATTATATCATATTTGGTATAATTTTCATTAGAAAAATACCACGAATATATGTTGGTCAAAGTCCCATAAAAAAATAATAGAAAATAAAGAAGTTTTGTTATTAGATTAGTTATGTTTACACTTTTCGGCGACTGAGGCCTCTGGACGCGGTCGACGCGGCCACAAAAAGATAGTATCCGATCTATGTGACAACACAACCGAGAACTGACTTAGATTGGGACTTCACTGTATTGCCAGTTTGAACAAGAATGGGGCAGACAATAAACTATTTAAAAGACATTTATTTATATTGCTTACCAAACTTTCGACACTACGTTGAGCTTTGTCTTCCGGGGCAGGTGTACTAGATTCAGTTTCCATAGGGGTAGCGGTATTAGCGGTGGTGGTGGTGGTGGTCGTGGTGGTAGTGGTGGTAGTAGTGGCATTTCCAGCACTAGCATTCACAGCTGGTTTAACGATAGGTTTGACCATAAGGGCTCCCGGAATGGGTGCCGTTGCTCTGAGAGCTTGTAAAACACAACCAAGGAACTGCTGAGTAGCCGATTCGTATAAATCAAATGCGATTTGGTAGGCCATAAGGACACAATCTTGCGAGCCTTTACTCAGTCTGTCTAAGAGCTCGGCAACAGCTAGTGGATCGTCAAGAAATATCAGGCATTGACACATGTTGACATAGTCCGGTGTTCCTAAGTTACGATAAAGGCTCACTAGGCAGCGAAGAACAGTGTTACGGAATCCACGGTTCTGAATGAGACTCATTACAACTTGGAAAGCATAGGACAACATGCCAATCACATCGTCCTAAAAAATAATTAGAGTAATAAGAAAAAAATGTATGCTGTGTAAATTAGTTTACGCTTTTTCTTTTGTACTCGTCTTCGTTTGTTCTTACCGATTGCAGAATTGCAGCTTCAAAGACATCCATCCTTCTTGTCTCAAGAGCAAGACCTAAAGCTTGTCTATACTGATTATCATCCAAACACCGTTGGAACATTCTATTCACAATGCCTTCTAATCTTGGGTCGATGCCTTTGCTACCTGGTGGGAGCTTCCCTTCAGCTTCCAAAACACGTTGCTGAGTGTAATAATCAATACATTTGGCTAAAACGAAACAGGAACAGATATAATCAATTTGACAAATGTAATAAAAATAAATAAATTAGCGATCAAATCACTCTGTGCTATTACCAATGGTAGTATCCACGTATTCGTTACGAGCATTAACATCGAAGAGATCTCCAGCTCCCAAAGCATAGGTAAGAGAATCTTCAAAACTTCCTAAATGATAATAAACTTTGCTAGCAACTAACGCAGCTAAGTCATGTTGAGGAAATCCTTTGTCTTCATGAAGAATCTCACTAGAAATTAAAGAGTTTACTGATAGATACAAAAGAAAAATCCATAAACATGTCAAATTTCACTCCAAGATTACATACATTTTTTCTATAGCCTCAGATATCTCTGGCCAAAATTCATCTACAATCATATTCAATTTTCGCAGAGCGAATATTTTTAATTCCGGCATTGGCTCCTCTAGGAGGGAGATAATGCCCGCTGGAACAATAAGAATTATTTATTAAATTTAAGTGTATACATTTATTAAATAATGTGTTAAAGTGTAAGATAAAAGTCTAGTGATCGTGAGAAGCTTTATGGTAACTCTTGAAATTAAGTAAACAATTATATTTTATACTTAGAAACTGAAGTTAGAGGTTATGATGCCCGAGATTTGCAAATCATTGCATGCACAGTGATAAGTGGAACGTGAAAATTTACAGTAAAGTATATTATTAATATAATTTTAAATGTTGTACTACGTTAAACTTTAAATATGCCACTCACCTGCGGATGTAATATTCATATTGGTTCTCATGAGCTATAAATTCCTTCGGTAAAATCTCCAAAAGACAGTTTGATGGCAAGCTATGAACACGCCAAACAAATTCAATTGAAGTATGCCGCAGACTTTCGTAATGGCTACCACTCTAACACAAAAGACATCAGATATCATGTGATGCTATATTTTTTAGCAATTTTTTAGTTTTTACCATTTTTACGCAGATGCATCTTTCTTATGCGAAGAAAGAAATATCTTGTCGTTTCTGAGATAGAATGTAAGACTATAAAATATTTATTTTTGCAGATTGTGGATTTCATGATTGGCACTACTGCAGCATCAACTTCATGATTTTGTATATGATTTTGGCTTGCAACTCTAAATAACCTAATTGTGAAATACGTGTAAACTGTGTAATTATGTTCTTACAGTGTTTTATAAAACGATAATACTATCGATATTGTAATATTACAATAATGGCAGAAAAAACGAAGACTATGAGTCACGTAAAACATATTCCAAAAGATGCTCAGGTGATCATGTCTATCATGAAAGACATGGGAATAACTGACTATGAACCGAAGGTTATAAATCAGTTACTCGAATTCACGTATCGTACGTATGCATTTGTAATTTCTTTAGTATTATCAATACACTATTCTAATTACTTGTTAACGCACTTCATTAATTAATTTATTACTTCATATTAACCGTTCAAAGCGACTTATCAAATTATTTGTTTACAATAAATAGGTTATGTTACCTGTATATTAGATGACAGTAGAATCTATGCAAACCATGCGAAAAAGAAATTCATTGACTTGGATGACGTCAGGCTGGCAGTTAAAATGCAATTAGAACGTACATTCACGAATCCACCGCCGAGAGATGTATTGGTAGATGTTGCCCGTGCAAAAAATAATATACCATTACCATTTGTGAAACCTAGTAATGGCTTGAGGTTACCACCCGATAGATACTGCTTAAACGCAACAAATTATAAGCTAAGGAACGCACCCAAAAAAGGAGTTGGTAAACCATTACATTCGTTAGTCGGAAATAATATTCAAGGTGGTCAGTCTAAGATCAAAATGGAAGGAAACAAAACTGGTCTTTCTATTGTTAAAAGGCCAGGTACACTCGCAACAGTTTCAAGAACCCAAACAATTTCTATACCGAAGCCTGTTTTAAAATTTTCAACAGGTAAATTTTGCGTTCATTAAAAATTTTATATTATATTAAGAAACCTCTTAATTTGTATATATATAGATCCCTATGGAGTCCTGCATTCCCAGACATCTGTCCCCCCTATCCATATTTCTTTAAGAACCCATCCACGTAAGACGCAAATTCTTTCCTAGAATATAGTAAAGTAATACATATAATTTCCTAAACTTCTAGCCTCATCAGGACCAGCCACGGTAAAAGCTCAAGTCACGAAGCCAAAAATACAAATCTCATCCGGGCATGCAATGCCTCCCGTCAAAATGGAAATGGAGGACTCCATGAAACGGAAAAGAGAAGAGGACGATTACGACATTCCATAATGATAAATAACAAATATAGAATAAGCTCCCATTTTATGTTTTAATTTTACAAGAAGGTGTCTCAGCCAGACTGTCACAGTGACAGTGATTAATCATTTTAAACCTTCCCACAGCCGACGCAAAACATTTCGATGGAGTTGTATATTTTTGGTCGGACACAGCAATGTTAAAATGAATTATATTAAGAAGACAATTCCGTATACCGTATTAAACAAGAAATTATTTTCGCTACTATTTTTCTAAATCTTTCGGGCAATTGCCCGGAGATACCCCTGACACTTCGATCTTCGTGATTGCGAGCATTAAGTTTAGTTCTATTTCACTTCGGATAGATATAGACTCGAGTGTGATGTGTGTTCACATAAAAATAAATATTTCATTGAGTAACTTTTACGTTAAGAGAATATTTCATTGCGCAGCTTCAGCTTCTTCTTCTTCTTCGTCATCAGCCGCTGCTGCATCTTCCGCGTCTGTCTCTCCTTCCGTTGCTTCTCCAGGAGACGTTACAACAACGGTTGTAGAGTCTTCAGCTTCGTCTTCAGCAGGACCCTCTTCTTCGGCAGGTACTTCGTCTTCGGCAGGACTCTCGTCTTCAGCCTCGTAATCTGTCACTTGACCGGCTCCGACCTCGTCTTCCTCAACTTCTTCGTCTTCTTCGTCCTCTCTTAACTCGCCTTTCGCTTCATCCTCGATCGGTTCTTCATCAAGTCCTTCTTCTGCTTCATCCTCTGCCCCTTCGTCCGCCTCAAACGGCGGCTGTTCAATGTCTTCATCCTTTTCCGGTTTCGCCTTTTCTTTTTCTCTATCCACGGCCGATTCTCTGACACACTTCTTCCGTTGTTGACCCGGAAGAAACAGCTTGAATTCCTCCGGTAGCTGGTCTTCTGTATACAGTCTGTCGAATCACACATGTTGGTTAACATCGAGCGTTCCGAACACTACCAAACTGTAAGAATCATGTATAAATGTAATAAAAATTTGGAATTAAATTTTTGTTCTTTTATGTTGACTGGAACCCATTCCTATACTCTATCCAAGGAGAGAACAGTACCGTGTGAAGACCAGTTTTCGTTCGTCGCTGCGCATCTTCGCCCTAATTGGTTCAAGAAAGTGGGGAGTGAGAGATGATAGGCTCGCTGCGCCCCACCATCCTCCAAGCTGCGCGCAACGGTACTGTTCTTTCGTTGGATATACAATAGGTGGGATTCCTCGCTGGATTTAATAACCCTTTGCACTCCTTTGTCCTGTGTTTCTCGACATCAAAGGAAGAAAAATGTAAATAAAACGGGTTTTTATATGTATTCGGTTCTTCCCTTATTTATTTAATTGTCAGGGCCGGCCATCTGGGGGGTGCGGCGGATGTTATGCACCGGGGCCCCGCGATTGAGAGGGCCCCGACATGATTAAGAACTAAAATAATGTAATTTTTCTGAAGCAATTAATGTATTAGCAAAAACAAAATCACGCATTAAATAAACATGCATTTGTCATTATTATATGGTCGTGTTTGTAATTTTTTTTACCTTACAAAAAATTTAGGGCCCAAATGGTTTCTTGCACCCAGGCCCCTTTATAGAGAAGGCCGGCCCTGTTAATTGTCTTACTTTTTAGTTAAAAAACAAATAGAAGTTACAACAAAGTTTGAGAGCTATATTTCATATAATTAGCAAAGAAAATTGGTTAAAATAAGTAGCAGTCGAGGAACTGTCCTTTGAAATAAATTTCAAATATAAGACACTTGAAATAGTAGGGAGTTGTTGGCAACGAAGTTGAAAAATAATTCGGAGTGCAAAGTTCTACAAACTAAATTAATTTATAATATTGTTCATCGTAGGACAATCTCAACTAGATGGTTGAAAATTATGTTATATTTCTACACTATTTTTATTAATTGTATTGTCAGACAAATCTTATATGAAATAATTTAGTTTGCACGAGGTAATTAAGCATGTCTTAATCAGCGAGTATTTCACCTGTCCGCGAAATAAATACGGCGAATCCGACAGTTCGCGTGTATTTGAATGCGCGTGGTCTCGATGTAATTGGTGCCGTACGCTCTTCGCGTGAAATCCGACAGATTAAATTGAATTTGATTCCAACCACCGGATAGCCCGATTGGCATCGACGTGCAGAAGGGTTTAATGCGAGTAGTGCTTTGGAAATTGCTCATACGAAACCTCCTGCGCATATTCTTGTCGTCAAGAATCTATAAAAACGAACGGACGATATATAGGTGTGATGCTCGAAATGGATTAATTCGATGGTATGGAATGTCGAATGATGATAGAAAACATAGAAAGTTTGTCTCATTCGTTAGAAATGTAATACTTGAATCGGTAGAATTATCGTAAGCTTCATAGAAAGGTGGGGTTGAAGATAAATAATGAATTTGAGACACCGTCATCGAATGACAGAAAAGAACGATGAGAGAGCGATTTATTTGCGAAAAATTTACTGTTATTTCGAACGTCAAATACTTCTTCATGTTCTTGATGATCATGGTCAAGAAGGGGAGTCTAATTCCGAGTGACCCCCTCGGGGTCGACGGAGCAAATATATAAGTTGTCGTCACGTTGGTTCCCGTTATCTCCAGGGCCAGGGATTTCACCTCCTCGTCTGTCACCCTTCGAATGTAACCATTCTTCACCTGCTCAAAGTTATGTTGCTTTGTATCTCTTACATAAACTGTCATAAATCGTTTCGTAACACTTTGACGAGGACTGCTAAGATAAAAATAAGTTCTCTTTGTTCTACATTTGTTCAATGTTTAATTCGCACGTGATAATCCACAGCTGGGTAAATAATAAATAAATGAGATAATAGACACATGTCTTCGCGGTCGATGTTTCTATCGACGCTTTCGGCCATCGAAATATTGATAAAACAGTTCTGCAAACTAATTCCTACAATGAAAATAATTTCTCCTTTTTCTGTATTAGCGCGATTTTTCATTTCTACGTGAAAACTTACGTGCATGCCCCATATTTCCAACGGGGACGAGCCGCAACTGTACAGGATAGACAGCAATCCATTTTGATACTGATTACGGAACATAGCTCTATTCTTCGTGTTAGAAAACGATGCACGACTGGAGCTCAAAATTCTTTATGTAGATATTTTACAAATGTTGGGAGACGATCGTTCAATAAAAAGGAAGCGAACAATTTCTTTGTTTCACCTAACCGAATTTGTTTTTCTTTTCTATTCGGTTAGACTTCCAGCGAGCTGACGGGCTCGTCGAGTTCGAACCCCGAAGAAACAGCTCAGTCGGTTTTATTCAACGTACAAATGCACCTTTATTCACTCGCGTATACAATCGTTTACGAAGAGAACGAAATCTGGCCATCATGTCTGGAGTAGCTTGTTCAAACGGCGCCTCTCGTTCTTGGTTAGCAAATCGGGGACAATCAATGTCTTCGGCGGCATCCCGACACAGAAGACACGGTCGATTCTGACGCTATCGATGGCAAACACCTGCATCATCGCGAAATGCATAACTTCGCGATTCAGCTGACGTCTGATCTGTTTCTTGATTGTTTGCACGCGACGACGGCAGACGACGTAACTTTTAACAGAAAACCAGTATTTCAACTGTCGATTAAATCGTCAAAAATCAACTCAACTTTAACATTGCAAATAACCGAGCACTTGGATTGGCACTATTCCAACGAAACTTTCGTGTTTTTCAGCACGGAAGAGATGGTAGCTGTTCCGAGAACGTTGCTAATCCCAACAGTAAAATCTTGACTGCGAATTTTATGCATTTATGACGATAACGAGTAGGAGAGGAACATGAAACACACACAATAGTAAGATTGTTGAAAGAATTTTGGAACATTGTTGTGTTATTTCCAACTTATTGGATCAATGAAGAGAAGAAATTTATTTTGCCACGGTTTGTTGAAATGGCGTTAGAAAATTTTCATTTTGCGTAAAGATAATAATAATAATAATAATAATAATTGAGTAGAAAAAGCTGATTCGAAAAGCATCAAAATATCTTTTCATTTAACTGTAAACACATTATAAAACTGTTAAACTCTTCTAGAAAAATAAAAAATATTAATATATAATTGTTATTGTGAGTTTGAATCTTTTTGAAAATTGAAGAAATACTCCGTATCTACGATAAATGATCTTTTGTTCTGTGTAAAATAAAGTGGTTCTTACTAAGGAAAATTCTTAAGACCCGTGTAACTGGGATGAATGGACACATCGCTTCTATACAGTTCCGGATAAAGTTTCATGTGTTCCGTGAGGTACTTCCTGGGACGTATTTTCTTGTCTGTTTCTGGTTTCGACACAGTCTCTTCCCGCTGTTCCTCATTTTCGCTGAAGATGCTCCCGATATCGGTCGCTTCTTCTTTCCCCGGAGTTTGAGCACTCATCTTGGCTCACAACTGCGAAGAGATACATGGCCATTGATTTGTCATTATTATTATTCGTAGCGAAGAATGTTTATGTAAGGCTGAATAGTTTCGAGAGATGCATACTTTGGTGTTGTGAGTTTTTTAAGAAATATGAATGGGATCGTATGTTTTTTCCTGCATCAATCGATGAAGCTACATATTCTCTACAAAAAAGTATTAACCTATTAATATCGAAAAACCATTTACCATTAGTTAAGGAGATATTTTAATTTCAGTCTTGTTATGAAATCACCACTCTCTTAATAATGTTGTAATGATTTTATTCATAGAAAAAGTTCAATCTGGCGACTGTTTACATCACGACATTTTCTGAATCAAGAAAGTAATGATTGATGACATATTTGATGTCCACCTACAAAACAATCTCACAATACCAAACTATATGCATCTCTCGAAAGCATTCAACCTTGTATAAACATTCTTCGCAACGAATAATAATAATAATGACGACAGTCGAGGCGGTAATATCTGGTGAACCACCATGTATAGAAAAAGCTTTTCTTTCAAATGATAATTGCGGAAGAAGTTATAAAAAAATGATCGAATTACGAGTGAAATCACTGCCGCTTCCGAAAAATTTGTTGAAAAATTGCTGATCTTTGATTAAAAAAGACTGATCGAAAACTGCCGGCAAGTAAGTTGTTAATTAATAGGAGCACGTGCCTTACCTCTAAAATTGTCTGAATGCAACGGCTAAACAGAAATTTCTTTGACGGCATCGAACTCGCACGAATGGTTTATTCACGCATGGTAAACGAAAGCCTCGGCGACTTCGATTGCAATCGCGACTGGAGTTCGCGGCGGACGCCGGCGGTCTGCGGACTGGCGAATTTCTCAATCGTGGATTTCACTCGCGAAATCCGACGATAGTTACCCGATCTGTAACGAAGTGAGCCCCTGTGCCTCGTACGGATATCGATTTGGTTTCCAGGTGAATCAATAGAGATTCGGTTCATTCTTATTCTGATATACGATGTGCGAAGGATTCCGTTTGTCCGTGGGAATGGCCAGATCCTGCATACCTGACATGTCGTTGAACTCTTGTTACACTGTTAACACTAAACCTACCACCACCGGTCAGAGTGACCGGTTCCAGATTTTTTATTTTACACTTATTGAAATAATAACAATTATTTGATAAGCAACTATTGTATAGATGTCTTTAATAGAGCACGTATTACAATAGGAGCCGCACAAAGTCTAAATCAAATTAATCTTGTCATTTTATTACACAAAAATGTGCTGGATAATAAGGAACTGGCAAATGATCATCCATTCGCGAGCTTCGTCTACTTCGCACGCAGCTGTTTGCAAAAGTATTTCAGTGTTTACCGGGCCAACTAGAAGTATTTGCATGAAATTAGCTACACGACTTTATTGCGATCACTATATGATTCATGTGAAATCTGCGTCTATGGATTCATAATTTATTAACCCTTTGCACTCCGAATTATTTTTCGATTTTGTTGCCGACTTCCTAATATGTAAAATATTTTATTCACTATATCTACTCACTAAAAAGAAGAAGACAATTAAATAAATAAAAGAAGAACCAAATACATATAAAAACTCTGATGTCGAGTCAAACTCGACAAAGGAGTGAAAAGGGTTAAAAATTTAATTTTTTTCCCTTCCCTGGATCCTTTTTCTTTCTCTTCCTTCTCTCTCTTTAGATCTTTTCTTTCCCTTCCCTTCGCTATCCATCACCAGATCCCCTCCACTCTTCCCTAGATCCTCCCTTCCCATCCCAATATCCTTGTCTTTCTTTCTTTCTTTAGATCTCCTCCACGAATTTCTCGCCTGCATCCTCTCCTACCCTTCCCTCTCTTAGATCCTTGTGTCTCCTTTCCACCCCTAGATCCTCACCTCTCACACTTAAATCCCTATCTTATCATCCCCATATCTAGATCCCCTCATCTTATTCTCTTTCAAATCGACGAATGTGTCGTCTCGTCGTTTATTTTACCAAAAAATGTTGTGTCAATTTTTAAATTATTTACACAAACCTCACCACTGATGAGATACTGTTATCACCTGTTATACTGTGATACTATAATCACCGACGAGATACTTTAAAGACTGCCAGCCCCTGTGCTATTCACCGGGACAAGTAGGCGGGCGGAACTGGGCGCGGGGATAACGTGGAACTTACAGTGATCTGAAATACCACATCGCTAAAAGTTCTACCACCGACGAGATACTCGTCAAGTAGAAGAAGAATGATACGTACTTGTCTTATAATAGTATCACCGACGAAATACTATCTCGTCTCTTTACCTAAATAGAACCAGACGATATATGACATTTTTCACGCCCGGAGCGAATCAGCTTGAATAATACGTATATTTTGTTCTGAAGGAAGGTAAAATTGCAAAATGTTGTGAAAGACAATAGGTATAGGAATAGAATTTATTGAAAAATCAACATATTTATTAAATGTGCAGCTATTAGCTCGATATTATCCCTTATTCATAAGACACTAAAAGTTCTTACAAATAAAGGATACTACCGATTGCCCAGGTCTCACCACGAGGAGGTTGCTGCACGAGAGACCCGAAAGGGAGTCAGAACGAATGCAATATTCCTTCTGGCTCCCTTTCTTACAGCGACGCACTTATACTAAATTACGCACGCAAGTCGAGCAATTATCGCGGAGGAAAAGGTGTGAATCGGAGAAGAAGTCTCCGATCCACGGGGGATCAAAGGCGAATCAGGCAGAAGGCTCTGATTCTTTCAAAGTGAGAAACAAGAGCGAACCAGAGCAGAAGGCTCTAGTTCGAAGGTGACGCGGCGCGTACAATGCTTGCAGTGCAGCTCCGGTCAGAGCCGATACCCGACGTGTCCTCACCAAGAGGAATGGACAGTGAGAAGTGTTCAAACGTAACACCATCTCGCTGCCAACTACCTGCCACCAGGCAACGCAATGCATTGAGGTAACGTGGGTAGGATGACGAACAGAGAATTTCTCTGCCAACTACCTGCCACCAGGCAACGCAATGCATTGAGGTAACGTGGGTAGGATTACGAACAGAGAGAATGGCAATACGAGTGAACAGATCTCAATGAACCACCCCTCTCAATGTATCGACGCCGAATACCGACTCCAACCGGTCTGGTACATACAAGCAAGGTCCGACACAGCAGAAGGCTGTGTCGGAATCAAGAAAACGAGTAACGTGAATTTAAGACAATAATTACTCGACATATTTATACGACGATATACAATCTTAATAACTAACGCACGCAAGTCGAGCAATTATCGCGGAGCAAAAGGTGTGAATCGGAGAAGAAGTCTCCGATCCAGGGGGGATCGAAGGCGAATCAGGCAGAAGGCTCTGATTCTTTCAAAGTAAAAAATAAGAGCGAACCAGAGCAGAAGGCTCTGGTTCGAAGGTGACGCGGCGCGTACAATGCTTGCAGTGCAGCTCCGATCAGAGCCGATACCTGACGTGTCCTCACCAAGAGGAATGGACAGTGAGAAGTGTTCAAACGTAACACCATCTCTCTGCCAACTACCTGCCACCAGGCAATGCAATGCGTTGAGATGACGTGGGTAGGATGACGAACAGAGAATTTCTCTGCCAACTACCTGCCACCAGGCAACGCAAAACATTGAGGTAACGTGGGTAGGATTACGAACAGAGAGAATGGCAATACGAGTAAACAGGTCTCAATGAACCACCCCTCTCAATGTATCGACGCCGAATACCAGCTCCAACCGGTCTGGTACATACAAGCAAGGTCCGACACAGCAGAAGGCTGTGTCGGAATCAAGAAAACGAGTAACGTGAATTTAAGACAATAATTACTCGACTTACTCGGGTGCGGCCTATAGGCGATTCGGGTAACCCCCGGGGACGCGACTCCCCGTACTCACTCACGGCCGCATCCGTGAGTGAGCCCCTGAGGGACCTCCCTCGGCAAATAAAACTACAACTTCGTGGTACGTCCTCTTCTTGGTGTGTTCCCTTCGAAGTGTGTCCTCTTCTTGGTGTGTCCTCTTCTTGGTGTGTCCCCTTCTTGGTATGTCTTCTTCTTGGTATGACTTCTTCTTGGTGTATTCTAGCTGAAACAGACTAATAATATAGTTAGACATAACAATACATAACCCTGCACACGAGTGCAAACCTAATACCCGCTCACGAGAGCAAACCTAGAACCAGTTCACGAGAACCAAACTAACCCCGCACACGTGTGCGGCCTATAGGCGATTCGGGTGCCCCGGGGACGCGACTCCCCGTACTCACTCACGGCCGCATCCGTGAGTGAGCCCCTGGGGGACCTCCGATCGGAGGAATGCCAATTTTGAATACGGAATTAAATCACGCACACGAATGCGAATCTAATCAGCTCACGAGAACCAACCTAACACCAGCTCACGAGAGCCAAACTAACCCCGCACACGGGTGCGGCCTATAGGCGATTCGGGTGCCCCGGGGACGCGACTCCCCGTACTCACTCACGGCCGCATCCGTGAGTGAGCCCCTGGGGGACCTCCGATCGGAGGAATGCCAATTTTGAATACGGAATTAAATCACGCACACGAATGCGAATCTAATCAGCTCACGAGAGCCAACCTAACACCAGCTCACGAGAGCCAAACTAACCCCGCACACGGGTGCGGCCTATAGGCGATTCGGGTGCCCCGGGGACGCGACTCCCCGTACTCACTCACGGCCGCATCCGTGAGTGAGCCCCTGGGGGACCTCCGATCGGAGGAATGCCAATTTTGAATACGGAATTAAATCACGCACACGAATGCGAATGTAACCAGCTCACGAGAGCAAATATAAACCCGCACATAAGCGCAAACCTAACCATGCACATGAGTGCGAATACAACTTGTTCACCAGGGCAATTATAATTTATAATCCTGTAGAGGAGTGCGAACACAACCAGGTCACAAGACCAATTATAATTCTGCAAATGAGTGCGAATACAACCAGAAACCAGCTCACAAGAGCAAATATAACCCCGCACGTAAGCGCAAACCTAACCATGCACACGAGCGCGAATACAACCAAAGAACCAGCTCATGAGAGCAATTATAATCCTGCATACGAGTGGGACGCTCAAAATGTAATTTTTATAAAGAATAAAATTGATAAATTTGAAGAAGACTCAATAGTCTTCATTGAAAGTCTCGATAAAAATTTCAAAAGTATGAAGGACGAGTTTAAAAAGACAAAAGAAGTTTTGAAATATATTAGTAATCAAACTTACCGTTGTTCCTTGAATTGACAGTTGAAGGTAGGCCAGGGTAACTGTAGATGACCTCTAGTCCACCTCTGGTCCACCTCTGGTCCCTCCGGTTCTCCTGGCGCTCCTGGTCCCGCAGCACGTCCGCTCACCCCGCTTCCCCCGCCCCGACTGACTGACCTCCGGTGAGCTCTCGCCGATCTGCCGAGCTCGAGCGGCGCCCCCCACTCCGCCAAATATCGATCGATGTCGATCGCCGTGACAATTATGACAATGTTAACGAGCACTCCCTTGACCACCTTGCCATCTAAATTTTTCGTAAAAATAGACAATAAAACTCGAAATATAGAATAACTTTTAAACCATGAACATTCGCACGCATTAATTTATTCAAAATTGATTTTTATTATATAGAAGATAATGCCATGAGACATTTATTAATTCTAGCTACATAATTAATGTTTATAATAATTCCTTTTGCCAACGACGTGGACAAGTACTCTCATCTTAAGAGAATAACTATAACCCCGCACACGAGTGCGAAAACAACCAACGAAGCAGCTCACAAGAGCAATTATAATCCTGCATACGAGTGGGACGCTCAAAATGTAATTTTTATAAAGAATAAAATTGATAAATTTGAAGAAGACTCAATAGTCTTCATTGAAAGTCTCGTTAAAAATTTCAAAAGTATGAAGGACGAGTTTAAAAAGACAAAGGAAGTTTTGAAAAATATTAGTAATCAAACTTACCGTTGTTCCTTGAATTGACAGTTGAAGGTAGGCCAGGGTAACTGTAGATGACCTCTAGTCCACCTCTGGTCCACCTCTGGTCCCTCCGGTTCTCCTGGCGCTCCTGGTCACGCAGCACGTCCGCTCACCCCGCTTCCCCCGCCCCGACTGACTGACCACCGGTGAGCTCTCGCCGATCTGCCGAGCTCGAGCGGCGCCCCCCACTCCGCCAAATATCGATCGATGTCGATCGCCGTGACAATTATTGAAAAATTTATTATTTCCAGCTGGTTAATGTTTATAACAATTCTATTTGACAGCGATGTCCACAAGCAATCCCTTGGCTATCTGACCACCTAATTTTTTAGTCAAAGTGGCTAATAGTTTTCGTGATACGTAATAACTTTTAAACCATGAACATTCGCACGCATTAATTTATTCGATACAATTCACAGATAAATTTATTATATCTGGCTGTTTAATGTTTATAACAATTCCTTTTTCTAACCATGTTAACGAGCACTCCCTTGACCACCTTGCCATCTAAATTTTTCGTAAAAATAGACAATAAAACTCGAAATATAGAATAACTTTTAAACCATGAACATTCGCACGCATTAATTTATTCAAAAAAGTAAAGTCGTTTCAAAATATTTCTGTCCAGATCGATTCTTGGAACATTTATGTATAAAAAAGTGAAAGGTAATAATTCTCGTTTATGAAATGTTTTGAAATTACAAACTCAGGTGTCTCGTATACAATTTGAAATAGGAATTGTTGATTTTCCTAAAAAATTATGCTTCAATAATATATTTCTAGGAATTCTTTGTCTTTGAGTTTTGAGATATACGAAATATCCAACAATCCCATACCACAATTACGATGCATGACAGTTGACTCATCCCACTGTAATGCATTTAAAGAATAACTATATCGTCGGGTTATTGTGCAACGCTGTTCAAGCTTCGTGCAATCGCTCGTTTTACGAGCCATCCGCACGGAACTCGAACAGATTTTTTACGTGTCGGCTAACTAATTACGGCGGGTCATGAAAAATAGAAAATGAATTTAATTAGTCCGCACAATCCACGCTTCATCGAAACAACGGCACGGTCTCCGTCGCCATGCTATTGTCTCACGAAACAACAACCAGACACAAAGGATATTTACAGGACCGCACGTCGGGACCAGGAGAAAGCCTGTTACTCACTTTGGTGCGGCAGGCCATCCCACGATGCTCTCGTAAGGGATGCAAATTAAATTTCTGTTACGCCATCTCAGTTATGACAAGCTAATTAGTTAATCGATTACACGGCGTACCAATTTACGTTCGGATCGGTCTAACAAACTGATGCTACGAGAACGTTATTTGAAGAGCTTCGCGTCTCTCATCAAGATCCACACGAATTATTGTTACAACAATTAAACAGCGGACCATTATGTATGATGAGAATAAAAAGAAAGGAAACATTAAAACGGGTACGATCAAAAATTTCAAATGCAATACTTTCGTCCCACCAGATCGTTGAAATAATTAGTGCACTGTGTGCTGTTTAATTTATACAAAGCGGAATGTGTCTTCGACGTCGGTCCGTGTAATTGCCCTCTCGTCGATCGTCGTCCTCGAAGCAGCAGGATGCTTGAATTAATGAAGTGTCGAGGAAATTGTGACGGAAAAACAGCCGGAGTACAGTGCGTCGAATGGAGGAGGTTTCGTGGTAGAAATAATGAAATGTCAAGTTTTTCTGATTCGTTTGAACACATGTCACATATTCAAGCAATTTATGTGGATGTTTCAAGGAAGTCGATGTAATCACGTTGCTCCAGATTATGCACTGCATTAATGAAATATTACTTGCAGGTTCTCTTGGACCGTCATGCGTCAGTCCCAGAATCAGGAGCCCTACGCTGGCGAGGGTCAACGTCACCCGTGAGGCCCGGAGTGGTCCATTTTGGCCTATAGCTTTGGCTTCGAGCTTGAAGCGATTCCTAACTTTCCAGATTCTCTTACTTGGATCCTCAGGCCCAGAATGAGGGCACAGGACCCCTTCCTTAGCCGAATCCGGCTATCTCGATTCTACCCAACGTGATGGCCCATTTATTTATTTGCCGAAGAAATCTGTATCAGCGGAATGGCATAGAAATGTTGAATTGCTATCTGCAGAGGAATATATTCAATCTACAAAAAGATCCCAAACGAATAATTTTTCTGATGAAAAATGAAGGACGCTGTACAAAATATAGGATATTAAACAAAACTGCTAAATTCTCTTTGTACATTCCGTTGTTTAAACATATGTCCTATCATTGTCCCATTCATTTGTCTTGACAATTTCGATTGTTCCAGATAAATCTATCCGGAGCAACAGCTTATTATAGTTTCGCCCTGATGAAACGTAAAACGATGTATCATACATAAAACATTAAATAAAAATTAAGAAATTAAGACGCCCACTCGCGAAATCGTTAATGTCGACAATCGTTTAACGACAAACTTGAGTTTACAGTGACATCGGGGAAATTTAAATCTGACGGACAGAATGCACCGGGTGGTTGCACATGCGTGGGCCGGTCGATGCAGCGAATGGGGTACGTCGGCCAGCGGAACGAGCACAGTCCTGCCTACAATAACCATGCTCGAATTTATTGATATTTTCTGGAGGCCGTAACGCGGGAAGGGAGTGAACCGGAGAGGAGGGCTGGAAGAGGAGCGAGAGGAGAAAGCTAGGAGGACGACAGGTCGAGGGACAAGAGGGTGCGCCAGAGCTCACGGCACGCCCGCATGCCCGACGTGCGTCCAGCTGATCGACAGTGCTCGCACCCGATGCATCCGGTTGCATCCGCGTTGATCGCCCATGCCAAGTGATCGAGGCATTCCGGTATTCTTCGGGCGCTGATTCCGCGATCAATCCCGTACCCGGACCCGCGAGACGAACCTAATCGCGATGACACGGTGATAACCCGAGTGCGAGCGTTCGTGAGAGGGACGTCTTTGTACGTTCACCCTTCCTACCACCCTCCACGCACACAGACACACGCACACAGTTTATCGTTGGTACTTTGTACTTGTTCCGTCGCGCGTGTACCAGTTGGACCCTGACACGGGCCGACGATGCTGCCCGCAACTTCACCCGATCATCGTCTTCGATCCACCTAATCGTCGGATGTCGTTGAACGTCGTTGGACATCGTCGACCCAGGCTGGACCGCAGAACGCAACGAGCTATAATCCGCGATCGGGCCGCATCCAGACCGGACAAAAGGCCGCTCGATAACCACGACAGATCCGTATAATGGCCAACGACACGATACAGAGACAATACAGGTGTGTGACCAGTGTTCGCTACCCTCCGTCGCGTCGGAACGGTTTTATCGAACCATCTTATTCGTCGTCGAGAAGTCGATGATTCCTCGCGAGGCATCTGAAGAGTCCGGCTACCCGCGATCCATCCTGTTGACTGCTCGATCTACCTGCTCGGTAGCAATGCTCCCTGTAATTGTTGAGCAGATGATTCTTCACGATTTCCTTTCTTTTTTTTTTTTTTTGGCTTGTTCCGGTGTCGAACGAGTGGATGTGTTTGGAGGAATTGCGTAATTTGAAGTGCTGGGTCCCCGGTTCTGGAAGATTTATTGATTTCGATTTAGTGTTGTTGCCAGAAGCTCGTTTGTAGGGCGATCGATCGCCCCGGCTGTTGCTTTGACATGTACGCGATTAGATTCCCGATTCTGTCCGCTTTTGAGGGTCACAGCGCCGCTTTCCAGAACGGTGCTTCAGGTGATCGTGTACTCGCGTATACTGCCGGCAAATGTTCAGAGCCGTTATTCAAGACCGTTCTGAAATTCTTAAGTATGTCATTAAATAATCCAAATGTTCCGAGGAAGTTGAACAAACTTGATGTTTGCAATTATCGTACAGTACGGTAGCGAAAGTTGGTGAACGAAAGTTTTGTTGGGGTCACGAGAGACCACAGTGCACCAATTCAGGGTTAATCAAACTTTTAAACATCCTTATATAATAAGCTACTGTGTGACAGGCCTCTTAAGGCTTCATTAAGTGATCTCTTCCACTTTCGTTAACCGGTTGATTACCCTGATGGTCACAGGTGATCGGCGTGACAAAATTAACTGAAAAAAGAATTCGATTCCCAAGCAGTAACCTCGAAAGCTTAGAAAGTGTACTAAATAATAGTGCAACATGTGCGCACAAGCAAACAATTTCATTTGTTCCGTATCATTTGTAAACGGCAAATTAAAAGCGAATTAATATCAACTTTCTTCATCGCGCATATAAAAACATTATTCACGGAAAATCAAGCTTGTGTCCACGCACACGGTGTTGAAAAATAAGCGGAGATGTATCGTTGAAATTTTATTCAAGTTTTTGTTTGCTGTATAGTTAAAATTTTAGGGGAAAGTAGCCAAGCTTAGACCAGTACTTAGATTGAATCTAATTTACAATTCATAGGCAATTAGTAACACTCTAACAACACTAACTAATTTCCTTCTCACGGAGAGAACTACCAACACTGTAACTAATTTTTTCCTCAAAGAAGGTATGAACTTACAACACTGTAACTAATTTTCATTTAAAAGAGACACAGCTGCCATAGACCCAACGCTACAAGTATTTACATGATTCATTCTAGAGTCTAATATAAGTATCTTGTGCTGTGTCTAACTTGCACGGGGTTAATAATTGGGAACGGTTCTTCTAGAACAACGCTACCAGTTCCCGGCCACTCAGAAGTAAATATCTGTTCAGCGTTATCGCTGGGCAAGGATCTAAGCAAATTCACCATGCCGGTAATTTTTAATGAACCACTCTCCTTCCTCCAACGGGTCGCTGAGTACATGGAGTATGCCAAATTGCTCAAGCTAGCAGCTCAAGAGGAAACCCCCGTCGGAAGGTTACAGGTGAACTTCGCCCTTCAATTTATCATGTAATGCACACTTCAGTTTCGCAAACATCCAAACAGAAGTTCGCGCAACATACAGTAATATGTTTTTAAATACAATTATATACATTATACAGGGTGGTTCACCAGATATTACCACCTCGATTTTCGTCATTATTATTATTCGTAGCAAAGAATGTTTATATGAGGTTGAATGGTCCCGTGAGATGCATACTTTGATGTTGTATGATTTTCTTTAGACGTTCACGAACAAAAAAAATTCACGAGACCAAAGTATACATCTCTCGAAGCCATTCAACCTAAACATTCTTCGCTACGAATAATATTATAATAATAATGACGAAACTCGAGGTGGTAATGTCTGGTGAACCACCCTGTATAATTAAATACTTTAAAGATAAATATCGTTTGTGAAACAGTTTGTCGACCATTGCTAACTATAAACTGTTGTCTTAGAAAAGAAGTTTACACTGAAATGCACGAACCAGTGCATTTGTTAATCTAGTAAGGAATTTATTTTGTTCAATGTTACAGTACATCGCCGCTTTCGCTGTCAGTGCGTTAGCTTCGAACTGGGAGCGACTTGGCAAACCCTTCAATCCCATACTGGGAGAGACATACGAGCTGGAACGAGAGGACTTCCGGTAACAAGCCTTCAAACGATTGAACTGTGAAAGGATGCAAAAAGTTATCATATTTGGTACACGCATGTACCTTCGTGTATGCGACAATGCCAGATAACTCTTTGTACGCCAGAACGAAGTTATCGAGATTCGATTAAAACCAACGTTCGCAGCGTTCTACCATTTAATAGGTCGTTTTCACATTTTACGAGTTTGACTGGCAGGCATTATAAACTTTGCATAAGTGGTCGTGAAAAGATAATCACGTTCGAACCACGATAACTCGATGCCATTAGCCTCGTCAATTTCGTTAAATAGTTATCATTGACTTTCGGAGACAGTTCTGAACACGAGCAACACGTGAATAGAGCTTGTGGAATAAACTGTTATAATGAAGAACGACGTTATTTGTGAATATTTCAGAATAATTTGCGAGCAAGTGTCGCATCATCCGCCAGTGTCCGCTTTCCATGCTGAGAGCGATGACTTCATTTTCCACGGCAGTATACACCCGAAGTTGAAATTCTGGGGCAAATCTATAGAAATCCATCCGAAAGGTGTGGTCACCGTTGAACTTCCCAAGTGAGTCATTTTAGTGTTGAACGCGTTATTTTAGGCTAGCTTCAGCCATCTTTGAACGTATTTACGAAACTTTAAAGTCGTTTTCTAAGAGAACAATTGAGACACGAGACACTTGTGGTTTCTTTGAGATTTTTGTTCTTTGCGATGAGTACTATACGATGAAATAAAAAACAATTTTGACCTTGGGATTCAATATTAAGGTGAATTTTGCGGTCCACTTTTGTGACAGATCTCTACCGGTGCAGAGGTGCAGAATCCCGGCATATAATTTTGAAACACACTGTACAGGAATTTTATTTGGGTCATAAGAGTCCAATATGCTAGTTCAGTCTTAAGTTCAGTCTATGGAATGTTAATTTAGTTTTTAGCATTAAAATTTGTAGTAATAACACATCTCATCGTAATAACATACAGTGAGTGTAAAAAGTATTCGTACACCCTTTAAAATAGACTAACTTTTTCAAACGACCTGATTTTTTATAATCAATTAGAAGCATTGGTTTAATACCAATAAATTACAATTTACAAGGTTACATGCAAAAATAAAAAAGGAATTTTTTAAAACTTTTTTAATTGGGCTCTCGATGTGAAAATTTAAAACATATGTTTTGTAGATCTATGTTAGTTGCACACATGCTGAAAATTTCATATACACGAACAACAAGCGGTTAAAAATGGTGAAAATCCTAGTTTTACACGACTTTTGATCAGTTTCTGCTTAAAATTCACGGAATCGTACATCTTTCGATGCGTGTCGTTTTTTCCTGCGTCAACCGATTAAATTTTCAGTGTGTGTATAACTAACATAGATTTACAAAACATATATTTTATATTTTCATTGAAGTTCCAAACAAAAATTTTTTGAAAAATGCCTTTTCTATTTTTGCATGTAACCTTGTAAATTATAATTTTCTGAAAATCTTTTATGCATAACATTTCGTAAACCAATGCTTCTAATTGATTATAAAAAGTCAGGTCGTTTGGTACAAGTATAAAAAGGATAGTCTATTTTTTAAAGGGTGTACGAATACTTTGTACACTCACTGTATATTAAATCGTAATTTGGGAAATCCGAGGCCTAGGTATTTAATAGATTGCCAGCGAAAACGCGAACAAAGAAAATCCGTTCTTTCGAGTTTCTCTACTATGTAGAACAGTAGAATCAATAATTCTTGAATCGATGCGAATCGTGCACGCAGATGGAAGGAAGCGTACACTTGGCAGAACATCAACTGTATATTGCACAACGTGCTGGTGGGCCAACTGTGGATGGAGCAGTTAGGTTTTCTCGAAATCAAGCAAAGCGGCGGAGCAAACCTGAAGGCGACTCTCTCTTTCAAGAGCAGCGGTTGCAACGGGAAGGACCTTCACCGTGTCGAAGGCTTCATAACGGATCAAGAGTAAGCTGGTAACAGTTTATCATCAATTGAATCTGTGATCGTAGAAACGGTTTTTGTGCTTCGACGCGACGACAGAAAGCTGTCCACGCGTCGTACTACAATTTCTATAAAATCGGAACGGGACAGTGAAACGTGTGCAACAGTTTTCTGAAAATATTTTAGACGTTACTTACCGTGGCTATATAATAGAATTTAAACGTTTACATTTCGCAGCTGAGTTTTATCACAGCAATGCCGATCGTACACACGAACTAAGAATAAACAGAAACGTGATCCAATTATCTTTCCCGGGATTATTTTTTAAAAGACTTTTTAGTTCCTTTTGGATATAGAACAGTCATTGAGAATCATACCCGTAGGCTTCCGGTGAGTAATGCGTTAATATTTTAATATCAATTCGTTCACACTATTATAATACGTGCTAATTTCATCAAGGAAACCAAACTTATCGTACAAATAATGTAGTATATTCTGACTTATTATGTGATGTCGCTAATAACCTAGCAGTTGATACGACATAATTATTTTTTTTATCAAACTTTTACTTGCATATTCGTGAGTCTTTACTGATTGAAGTGATATTTGGGTTATAGTTACTTGTTTAATCCGCGATATAGTAGATTAGTAGAGCATCGATTATCCAAACTGATCGATGGAACAAGTGGAAGATCATCGTCCTCTGCTTTCAACGATGACTAACACGGACGTGTGAGATGCATTTTATGACAACGAGGTGGGTTTAACGATACGTATTCTGTTCAGTAAGAAGAAGCTTCTGTTCCTTTTTGGAAAATGGACGGAGAAGATGAAGATGTGCGACCCAGCGCTCTATGATGAAACTTTGGAGAGGCTGAGACGAGAAGCGAAGAGTCCTCAGAACAGTCCTGGCCACAAGAAGGTTCTAGCAAAACTGCACAGCCTCAAGGTTGGAGCTTTCAAACCCTCCCATCAGGTAATTAAAACGTTCTATGCTCAAATTATATCGTCTTTTTGGACAAGCTGGAAATCGATAGGAGACATTACTTCGTTTTTTCACGTTTTCTAATCACTAGTTCAGTTTACATGCACTCTCCCTGACCGTTCGAATAAGCGGATGTGTGCCAAAAATAGATCTGTAGTGGAATTACTTCACAATGGATTTTTCATGCCGTTATTAACATTGTCGATGTGTGGGTTCCTTTGAACAATATCGCAATAAAGGTTGGCCTTCAACTTTTGAAGAACCGAAGACCAATCCCTTCGCTTTAACGAAAGGGTATCCGTGGAGATATAATTTTCATTTGAAAACCGAGTTTGGGATATATGTATACTAGATCGTATTATGAGTCGACGTTTTTATAACTCATTATAACGTGGTTTCTAAAGGAAACTCCATTCTGAATGCGCGGCGCTACACTTTTGAAAGAAAGCACACGGAGCATTATAGAACTTCGAAATAAACGCGGACCGTGTTTGAATCTGTGTACTTTCATGAGTCGGTTATTTTTAGCCGTATTTGCATTCACTGAACTTTCGCATATTCAACAGCTTCCATTCGTGGACGATCTCGTGTTAAACTATTAGCAAATTCAACGTCGTGGCGAATAATCATTTTCTCTGGTGAACATTTCATCTTTTATTTATGGGGTGTCTACCGGAAATGAAGTTTGCGGTTTAACCCTTTGCACGCCTTTGCCGAGTGTGACTCGATATCTGTTTTTATCACAGGAACTCCTTTGTCGAGTTACACTCGATATTTTAAAATAGTTGATAGTTGTTGGCAACAAAATTGAAAGATGATTCGGAGTGCAAAGGGTTAATCTTCAGAAATGAAATTCTTTTTGCAATTTGTTAAACTGTAGATTTCGAAGTATTTGTGGCTTACATAAAATTAATATAATTCAAGCCATGGTGCAAGAACCAGGCGAGTCCATTATTTAGCGAAATTCTAATCGTTGAAGTTTTCCGTATTTTGTTATTTGAATGGTTGTTTGGCACAAAAATTTGCACCTATCTACGCTCCAATCTTCAAATTTCTACGATATATAATACTATTACAAGAGTATAATAATGTTTTTTACAAGTATTAGATCGTTGCATGTGAAATGACCAATTTTTACCAACTACTTCTTTCTGATCAAAGAATCGCACGTTTCTTGATTGTATTATGGTAGAAATTGAACTTTTTGGTCACTCACACGCTTCATTTACAAGATTGTCATCTCTATTTTGTAGTTCTTTTTACTATCAACGAATAGTGCGTTGATTAGTAGACTGGAGCCACATGAACAATTCATTCTTACTTAAGAATAATAACACTAATAGTTTTAACAAGCTGAGAAAAATAGATTAGCACTCTTAAATCCGCAGTCTATTAATTAGTCACCACATTTTCACCAAATATCACATAATGTTATCGTCAATATGTTGTTTTTCCACACACACAAAAAGCGCACGCAACAATCGCACTGATCGACGTTGAAATTAAACGTATCTCAAAGGAAATTTATATGTGTAAATTAAAATTGAAGAGATAGGATCGTAAGCTTTGTACCTCAAAGCGACGTGCAATGAAATCGGACATTTTCTAAACGGATTATCTAGTTCATTGTATTGTTTCAACTGTGTGTTGGTGTTTATCTAATTCAAGGATGCAATTGACGATCCATCAGCAAGTATAGACGGGGAAGATACCCCAACGATCGATGATATTCCTGGATCAACCACCCTCTGGGAAGCTGCCCCAAGGTTGCCCAATAGTTCAGAGGTAAATCACAAAGTTGCAAAGTATATTCGATTAGAATACTCTACTGAAACAGTTAAACAAGGGAGTGAAGAAATAAATTCTCTTCGCACTACCATCACAAAGACAGAGACAATCATGAAGTTTCTATAGAATCAGGAAACTGTCCAAGTTCTAATAAAATCAATAAAACGTCTAAAGCTACGCCCACGCTGAAGCAACATCTCCTGTTGCCTCCTTCTTCCTTTATTCGGTAGAACAAGAAGAAACAAGAGGCGACAGTGTGAACATAGCTTAAGATTTGATTGATGGAAAAATTGAAATGTATACATAGACGGGTGGTTTGAGATTTCCGTATTGATTTTTTAGTATTACCAGTTCACAACGTTCGCAATGTCGTTGAACGAATTGCTACCGGAAATGGAAAAAGTAATATGCCCGACGGACTCCAGATTGAGGCCGGATATCAGGAAATTGGAAAATGGAGATCAGGATGGCGCCGCGGCAGAGAAAACTCGCCTCGAGGAGAAGCAACGGGAGATGCGTAAAAATCGAAAGCAGAAGAAAGGTCAGGATTACGTGCCCAGGTATGCAATTCGAAAATTTATTATCGATTGTTTTAAATGAAAATTATTCGGAATGCACAAGACCGGCGCGGCGTGACGGTCCAGCCGTAATTCTATAGCAACGATTATATTTGATAGATCCTTAATGAGACCCGGTCGCATAGTAAGTGAATTATTCAAGAAAATCGATGCATTATTCAGCACCTCAATTTTTGTAAATATATGCGCATGTTTTCTTGTGATACTCGCACTCGTTAAAGTTAAGTCTTCTTCAGGGAGAAAATTCCAAGTAGACGCATCGTGGATTTGAATTTTATATCAAACCGAATAACATGCATTACAATTTCCACGATATTCTACAATTTGTTGCTCGCGTTACAGGTGGTTCCGGTTTGACATCAACCCTTACACGGGTCAAGAGGACTGGCTGTACCAGGGAGGCTACTGGCACCGCAATTACGCCAACATCGAGGACATATTTTAACAAACACAGAGATTCTCCTCCAATCTCGAGAAGTGACTGAAAATTGGAATGGAGCGAAGTGACGCATGGTGAGAAGCGTCGGTACACAATAATCGGTACACCGTGTAGGATCTCGAATCATTAACTTTTGATTTATCTTGTGCACCGTTCGCCAAGACAAGGGGAACGAGGTCTTGTATAATTGTTATTATTATACTGCGTAGATTTACCGAGAGAACTTGAGGCTCGCGTGGAAAGCCGATGGAAATTCCGAGCACCGCGGTGCACGAGGGATCTTCAACTATCAACCAGTCAATTATATTGCATTAAGAGCCAGAGTTACTGTTTCACTTGCGGCCTCTGAAATAGCATGGGACTGCACGATCATCTGTTCGTCTCTTTTCTACTTGCGCGTGCGTGCCGGAGTCCTCAAGTTAGCTCGATAAAGTCGCGTACAGGGTCTTTCGAAGACGAGATCTGCACGAGGTGTACAACATTCCGATATATGTATATCTTTCTGTTCAGAGTACGATTGCGTTCCAATTGTACGATGATCGGCACGGGGAACATGCGAGATTCGAGGATAAGTAGGTGCTTCCATTGCGAGGAGCGTAAGTTTTGTATAATGCCCAGTCGCATACAATGCATTTCTTTTTAGCACGGCGGCGCACTCGCCGTTCAGAAACGAAACTCGATGGAAGGAATTCTCATAGAACTCTCTCGAGCTGCTTAAAGACATCACTTAAAATGGCTCGTGCGAGCGACATCCTTCGGAGTGTCCTTTGCCATTTGTTATAGTATACTACGTGTACCTAGACATAAAGTAATATGTATTAGGCATATAAAGTCAATTGGACATAAAGAGGCTACCGCGGTCCTGTCGCCGCCATAGTCTTCAGACGTTGATGGGAGCACGTAGGTGTACGCAGCTTGCAAGAGCGATGTTTGCCTTCTAGTCAAAGTATAGCCTTCGGCGGTCGATCGTGTTTGATCTGAACCCAATGGAATTGCGTAGATCGGAGTCCAAACACTCGAAACTCAACACGTACTTTCTCTATCAATCTTGTCGAGAGTAAACAGGGTGGAGTTTGCTAATCGGCATGATTCGAACACGTGTTTGACCCCTGCACACTGGCACATTTATAGTAGGTCATCCCAGTCAAGCCTCGAACAATATTCTCACATATTTAAACAAATTTTTGGGGCCTTGAACTAAAGACCTCGATTGGAGCTTTTCATATCAAACTTGGTTGAAGGTTGAAAGATTTCTTTTCGTCTTTGACTCTCTTTTAAATCTTTCTATTGGCACAAATGACTTCTCGGTTTAACTATAAAACTATTTCGGGAACAAAATACAGACGACTGGGATGACCTAACGTTTTATGAACCGAACTGAACTAAAGTCGATTGTCCAACCAGGAGAGAAACATCACACTGAACACAATGCATTCGGAACAATGAACTTATTCAATTCCTTTATACGTCTCTACAACAATACATGGGATATGAAGAATTGAGAGAAGCAGTTTTGGCTCAGTGAGAATAAAATCAGAGATCCCGAGACTCTCGACTGACGTATACCATTTCCGAACAAAAGAAACGAAAGTACAAAGGTTTAAAGGAGAAGTTTATAATCGAGATTTCGTTCTTGACCCGCCAGGCAATTAAGTTTCGAATGCTGGACGAACTCGCGAAGAGCATGAGCATCCGTATGAGCCACCGCCTAACCACCGACTTAGCCTCTCTAGGATTAAAACTCAAGCTACCCACCGCATCTAGCGATCCAATGATCTCTTCATTTCTTCCACCGAGTGTCATCGCACCACTCTCGCGGATTGCTGCGAAATCAAAAGTTATACTTGAATTCTTCGAGGTGATCATCCCGCGCTAGAGACAGCATCATCATACACTCCCATCAGTCGGCGGGCTGAACAAGTTCACGCCTCCTAGGTAATTTCGTATGCAGGTCGTACGTGCGTAGCCCTTTCTAGATAATGAATCAGTCTCGACGCTTGTTCGTCAAGCACTGTCGAGCGTTTTTAGCGAAAATTAGAGAAACAACCAAACGGAGCTCGACGAAGCTTCACAGCGTGTGAGGCTGTTACGGCGAGGAGCTGAACGGTTGGCTTCTGAGAGGACAGAGAATCCTACCAATCAGGATTTATCATTACGTTGTTACTGGTCTATGAATCTTTTTGCAAAGCAAAAATCGAGACTTTTCGTTCTTCCTTTAATAATTTCAATAGGGTGAGACATATGGATTTCTTTAAATTCTTGTAGTCCATCTATCGATTCGAACTGATATTATATGAATAGACTGCGGATTTTATGCATTTATGACATTTTATACGTCAAACACAAGATCGAAAAGCCATTAAAAGGATTTTTAAGGACATTGTTACGTTATTTTCAACTTTCTAGGTCATCGAAAAAGAAAATATATTTTCATTTAACTCCAGACGTTTCCGATAGACAGGGGCAACTTTTGCATCGTCGTATGGTGAATGAAACATTTTAACACTGAATGATGTTAAGTCTCTAGACAAAAGATAGTAAGAATGATCAAATTCAGGACATAAAAGACAATCGCTGATGGGCCTAATCCTCTCGGAGCCAAGCGTTCAGCCAACTGCGATCATTTTAGAACCGCGGAACGAAGCCCAGAACACGGATAATCGCGCCCTGCGTAGCCGAATCTAAACTCGAGCCTAGATACCGATTTCCTACACGTAGAATCCCGTGGGAAACGCGAATTTCGCGTGTGATCGCTGAAGCACGAGCGAGCGAAATCTGCGCCGCATGCCGGAAAATGCACAAAGTCCATCCGTTAGCGCTCGCTGCAGCATTTCGAACGATCGTACATTTTTTTTATAACACACATAGTCACACACACACACACACACACATGTACACATGCAAGTGTACATGTTACACATGAAGAAGCTCTGTAGGGATGAGACGCGAAGCTTCCGTTCGATTTCAAGGAAACAGAGGATGATGGAACACGGCGGCTGTACCTTTCTCACATGCTCGTTTTTACGAAACCGCGTATAGCCATGAAGATCACTACTGATACTATTTTTATAAGAAACGGAAGAAAACCTCGGCCCCGGTTGTGAATGGAACAGGCCGGAGCCACATTTTTCTCGATATCAATACCACTAGCTTGAACGTAGGGGTGTTCTGTATGTACATAACGGTGACTGTATTATACACTTGTATCTACGAAATATTTAGGGGAATTGTGCGCGGGGCGACACACACGTAGTTAGCTCGAATATGTAGACACGGAGAAGAATTTCTCGATAAAGCCGCGCATCGAACGAGCAATAATCATAGACCGCTTGCTGGTTTCGTAGTTCACGCCGAAATTTAGTTTAGGCGACTTCATTCCTATGAAGCTTCCTAGCTTCATCATAGCGATAATTCTGCCCGTGAAATGTTTTTAATATTACTTTGTACGTCGCTGTCCTCCGTGATACGGTACTGGAAACGTTCGCTGCATCGATCGTGTTTAAACGTTTCTAAGTGTTGCTATTGTCCTTGGCTGAAGAACTTGAGGTGTGTTGGTTGCCATAGTTGGGCTTCGAGCTTTACGCAAAATGACGAAGCAAATTTCGTTCCTTCTCTCGACGATTTTATTAATAAGTTTAAAATAACGTTGTTCCTAAATTGCAAGAAATTTTTTCAATTTTTCTGCTATGTTAAAATTTCACTGCATTTTGTCTCAAGTGCGTACACGCAGTTTAATTATGATAGTCGATATATCTCAAGTTTCTCCGTCCGTAAGACAGGTTATAGTATTCTAAAACTAATTAAAATATACGGTATACTTAACGTAAGAGTATTTAGCTCTATCTTGGCTAAAGCGACGTGCATGTAAATTTCTAAACGATGCAGTATACATGAAACACAGGATGTCAAGTAGAACACTTGAACATCTCCGCCATTTTGAATAACACTATAAACATCTTCAAAGCACGAAACGAACATGTATTCGAATTTTTTCAAGATGACCTTGAATTCACTTCTAATCGTAAGACACAAGACGGCATTAGAGAGGAATATCAACTTGCTGCTGTATGTATTAAATGTTTCAAACGGTTTCGACAAAATATTAATCTCGAGGAACAATGTTTCGTTCCAACAACGTTTGTCGAAACCGGAGGATATTTGTGTTTCAACTATAACATCCTGTACATTTCCAGTACTGCGTAAGAAAAGTTGCAATCTATGAGCTACATCTTTCACATATTCATTCGAAGATCGAGATGACATTTTTTGAGAAGATTTTTCAGCATCCTTTGCCTCGAAACCACCATTTTCTGACCAAGTCCTCAGATACTCTAGGTCTCTTCGCCTTGCGTGCGATGCTCTCAATTTCTTTTAAGGGTGGCTTCTGCAACTCCAGTGAAAACAAGTGATTTTCAAGAATTTTTTACAACAAACTGTGTATATCGGATTGGTCTTTTTGGGATGTAAACAGATAATCTTAAAGTACAATTCTTTGCTTTTTTAATTCAGCTCATCTTATTAATTATAATTAGACTGCGGATATTTATGCAAAATAAAAAAATGTTCGCATTGATTTCAGAACACAGTAGCTAAATAAAAATTGTATTCTTCTTTTAATCGTCCCATTAAGCTGAAACAAATAGATGTCCTTGAATATTTTTAACATATCCACTGCTTTAAATTGTGCCTTCCCATTTTCGTCATAAATGCATAAAATCCGTAGTCTAATTATATAATATACAAGAATTCTGAACAGCTTTTTTCGACAGTGTAGCACCCCCTTAAAACAGATTTGCTTCGTAAATTCGCGAGGATGGTCGAGCAATGTCGCAGCGTAGTTCGCTTGATCGAAGCCTAGACAATACGAATTGATACGGTGTGCCAACGATGTAGTACCCTGCTAACCGGACCCTTCAGTGATTTTCTAATCGTACGGTATAACGAATCTCTGCCAGAGCTTTGATCCGCGCCACACGGCACTTTAGTTGCTCCGTTCGGTAGCGTGTAATTGTCGTCCGGTTGTGTTAGTAGTCACGATGTATTAACGATTCGCCTAAGCGAAGAAGATATGTGGACACTTAGGCCAGTACAAGCTCGTCGAAGCACGCTAGTCGCTCTTCTAGTAAGAGCGTGTCGAGATCCGCGAGTGTTGCAGTTAGATTCGTAGATGATCTCGTGTCGCGTGACACTCGACGAACGCGATCCTAAGCGATTACAATTGATAGATGTACATGTGTATTCCAAGTATAGACATAATATCCTACCGGAGCAGTAGGTTAACCACCGCCGTTCGCTTATCGGTTTCGACATTCGATCTCTATCGTTCTCGTTGATCGTCGAGCTATAGGCGACCGGTAACGAGGACGTCAGTGACGATAATCTTAGTTCCGCTCAGTTTCGAATACGGAATCGAAAATATTTGCACAGCATTTGTCTCCGACGTATGGCTGTTTCAATCGCTATCGGGCAGCCACGCGGAACGAGTACCTATACAATACGATAGTGAACACCACGTGGATTGTCTATGCACCCGAGTTCTGTCACGCAAACGCGCATCTGCGTTTATCAGTATTATCGAGAAACGAACAATACGTAATATAACCGTACCTATACAGGAATCGACCTGTGCGCAATAAAAATGGAAACATCTTTACGCTCCCGTACGACGTTCCAGCGACGATCGTCCTTCATTCACCCGCAACGTACGTAGTCTGTATTAATTAAGAGCGATTAATAGGGATGAACTCCTACAGGAACGCCAAAATTTGTTTGTAACTAACCCCATTGAGCTCTCGTGCTGTAGATTATTGTACTTACGTTGCCTAGGCAAGTGTATCTAATTGTACATAATTATATAGGTGATAGTAATAAATGTTGTAAAGAACCTCGCTGTGGCCTTTTATTCCTATAGCCTACAACCAGTATTGGGCAAATTTTATTTTAAATAATAAATAATTAAATAATAATTAAACCTGTGATTTTAATTGGAAATAATTCCGAAAGTGATCTATTTATTGTTTCTTATTTGCAAATAAAAGATTATTTATTATTTGTGGATTCAGGTGGAAATCAAATAAATTGTTTTTGGTCTTCTCTTATTTCTTGTATTTTGTATATACAATGAACACGCGTGCGCGTTATTTGTCAATACAAATAATAATTGAAATTATATTTGTAAATAACAATTAACTTTATTATTTTTAATAATTCAAGTTGAGAAAAATACCAATGACCTGATATTAAAAGAATTATCTAAGCAAATTTGTTTATTTGCCATTATATTTGCCTCGTAAAATAATCCTGAGGAGTTTCTTCATAGGACAGTAAATACGAAAGATATTTAGGTGTTCCCGTTTATATGGTCCGCCCTGTATGTATATTTAATGAGTATAAATAATGAACTATGAATTATATAAGAATACATTTATTAAATTCTGAAAAAGTAAGTTAATCATTATAAAATCTACAATTTTACAATAGAGCCAACAGAGATACTTAATTCATTAATCGCGATTTATATTATTGTTGAAAAACAAAAATCGCGTACGTCCATAATTAAAAGTTATACACATATGTAGATAAATTAAATTAATTTTTTAAGTAAATTATTGAAGAAAAGTTACTCGAGAAGTTATTGAATATAATGGTTAAAGGAATTTGAAAACTATTGTCCATATCTGGCAAGAAAATAATTCTCTTCATGATTCGAATTGTTTAAAATATTCTTAAACCTTGACGATTTGATTAATCTTATACCTTGTAATTTCGGAAACGTTGAGTCACGAAATGAATATACGAGAGTATTTGTTAAAAATCTTCCACATTCCCAATTTTGTATAAAACTCATCGACAGTTCCATTGTTCTGTTGAGAGAGTTCCCGTGGCGCCAAAATTCAAACGGCGGCCAGCGGGCATGTCAGTTCGCGCGCGGCCACGTGGTGGCGTTCCGCGCCGACCGTTTCCAATATGGCCGCCGTGCCGTTCCTCAGAAGCGATTCGGAAGGAATCGATCTCGGTTCGGTGGAAGCGAACACGTCACAGAATCTGTTTCGAACCATTCCCGTGGGAAAACGTGTGCACATTGTTGTTCTGCTAATTAATCGCGAGTGGTGAACTGTGTGTGAACAGAAGTGGGCACAGACGTACGCGCATCGATTCGTCGAAATGAGTACCGTACCAACAGGTGAGTCCGTTAACGTTGCTATTCCCGTTTGTTTTTTTGTTCGCCGCTGTCACAATGCCATACTTTTCAACCTGAGAATCCGCACACGTCAAACCATACTCTTCCGTACAAAACGCTATAGAAAAATTCAAGAAACCGTTGAAACTGTGCGGGGACCAAGTGCGATCTAACCTATGATTTTTCTACGGTCACTCGTGTGTTAAACAGTTTGCGGAACAAGTTCACTTTTACGTACTTATCGCGTCGAATTAGTTGCGATCGATTGTAAGCGATAATCGTTTCTCCCCGCCGAAAATTTCACATGTCGACAGAATGCGAATTTGAGTTTGAATTTTGTTTTCGATCGTTTTAAGATCGTTGTCTGATTGAATCCTAGCGATTTGCGTTTATTGACCACGAGTTGAAATCATTGTTGTCGTAATTAACCTATTCAATTGCGAGAGCAAATGCATCGCGTAGTATGCTGACATGTTCTTCCCGTCCCACAGCCACCGTTAATTGCGTTAGCGTTTATGCAAGTGTTCGGCTAAGGTGGATTTTTAATGGGACACTTTATTTACGACTAATTAATTTGTACGTTATGGTGGTACACTATCGCGGCACTGTTCAATGCCACTGAAAAAAAAAACGGAAGGAGTTAATGGATTATTACAGGTGAACCACCTTTGCTAAGATTGCGCGATTAAACGAAGTCATTATGCGGGTGACTCAATGGAGATGCGTGGCGGTTTGGGGAAGGGGGAAAGAAATTGCGCTTTTGGTGATGTACTACGTCGAAATTGTTGCAAAGTAAAGGTCGTTGCCGATACGTATTTCTGTTGTATTTACGCGTGCAATTATATCAGTGTCGCGGTTCTGGTATCGCTTTATCGCGGACACAATTATCTGTGTTACTTCAAACACGTACATAGCTGGGAATGATTTCGAGTCATATTGTGCACGTTGTTACCGTTGTGAATCCCATTTATTTACGTCCTTCGTCGAGAAGTATTTTCTAAATTGAATTTGTTCACTTTTTGCGAACAATGAACCTGCACCGTAATAGCAATTTTCTTTCAGTGCTATTATGTATTTCTTTTCATATTTCGTAATTAATTTTTGATAACAAATAAACATAAAGTTTGGAGCAATTTAAGCAGAAAAAGGGTTTATCGAAATATTTTTTACGTAGATTCTTTTATCGTTTCACATCTATGTACAGGGTGTCCCAAAAATGTTGTACATACTTCCTTCAAAGAGATAATTCTATGTGGCTTTGTTAACGAGTTACGAACGCAAAACATGGACCAATCAGAGTGCGGCTATTGCGGACGGATTCTGGCTTGGCCAATGCCAACGCCACGCTCAGCGGGGCCTGAGCTCTCATTGGTCCGTGGTTTTTCGTTAATAACTCCTTAACAAAGTTACCGAGAACATTTTCGCAAAGGAAAAAGTTACTTCAAATGACCTCAGGAATTTTTGGGACACCCTGTAGAAAACAACTACGTAAGTAATCCACCTGCACAATAAACAATCCATTAAAAAACAGCAATCTGATTTCTATTCAAAACATTTACCTGTGATTTTTTGCTACAAAATGTGCATAAAATATTTATTTCTGGTATTTTCTGAAAAAAGTTGTTAATTAGTGTGCCGAGTCGAGCAGATGGCGAACGATCGCCATTCTGGCACGTTCACTTGTTAGTGTGTTTGCGGTACTAAACATTTAGAGCACGGGGCAATTAGAGTAGTCGGAATACCAGATCGTCGACAAAGTGTACGGAGTATTTAAATGATCAAGAATTGGAAAATTGATAATGTATCAAAGAAATATAGAGATAATAATTCAATACTAGGAATACTATGGTTATCGGAATCAGTTAACGTATCAGAAATAGTATCGGAAGTATTAAGCAGTAGGAAGTGTTACACGCGTAGAAAGATGGTTCAAGTACTGTTATAATCACGAATGTTAAAAAATGTTCACTATCTGTAGTACTACATTTTAGCTTTATCTACAATTGAAGGGGTGGATGGATGAAGGTGTCAAGTAACAAATTGTTTGTTTTCTGTAAAAGAGTTTTTAGCGAGGTATGTTGTCCTTTTTTGATGAATGAAGATAATAATACAAATCAATTACAAATATATAGTTATGGTTAATCTCTAATACAAAAAAAGATAATAATTATCTTCATTCATCAAAGAATAATTCATCAAAAAAATATATGTCTTGTTAAAAACTTTTTTATAGAAAACAAACTTGACACCTTTATTCATCCACCCCCTCAATTACTTATGAAGCCCTTGTACAGAAAGTACCAGACCTATCAAAATCATAAAAATGTTTAAATATAGTGGATATATTTAGGAAAATCCTTTTATTTTAATAACTGTTTGTGCGATGGTTTGAAAAATATTTCCACACACGAAATAAAAGAAATATTTTTTTATAATGAAGAGTCAATACAAAAGGGACTTTGTCGGACCGAGGTCCTTTTATACAAATGTTTACAATTGTTTACAGTATATAGAACTGACAAAAACAAAAAGAAACATAACAAAAAAAAAAAGTCTGAACCTAAAATTTACATAAGAAGGGACAAGCGCGAAACTAAACAAATACAGGTACGATATTAACAAATAATCTTGCGTAATTTTCTTTTGAATGCCTGTAACATGGCATTAAAAAAATCAATATTGTTATACAGTATGTTTGATTAAGTTTCATATTACATGAGACTTAATATTACCAATGTACAGAAATAAAAATGGACAGTATGAATTGATCGGTCCCGATGAACACACAAATCAAAATGAATGGCATCATCTGGCATAACTGCATATAGACCCGCAGTCCACTAACACAAATTCGCTATCGGTTAAATAACCATGATCGATACCGGGTATCATGCTCCCTGTCAAACGGCTACGTGTTCAGCTTTCGCGAGTATACCGCGCGTTTTATCTTTCACGGACCCTCGCGGTTCCATTTGCATGGCCGTTTCCTTATCTCGGCGAGCCTAACCGCGCCGCTATTTTCAATGGAAATATTTTTCGCGGACGATTTAATGGAGCGGGAAGCATAGTCGACGGATTTATTGAAAGACCAGCTGTTCGCGGACTCAACTCGGCCCGAATGGCCATTGCCTTTGGCTCGAGCCCGCGACGCCGCGCCGCCGGTCGCCGGTCGTCGCGGCGCTGACAAATGACTCATCGGTTATCGACGGCCGAACCAGTTCGAATAATTTCTGCCTAATGCACGGTCCCCGGGAGAAAGTCTTCGGAGCCGGCTACGCCGGTGTCGTGTTCACGGAGATCTCAACGGGAGATCGTTCTTGTTGCAACATGATATGTATTAGCTTGTCCAATAAAGCCCCGCAGCTTCTTGCTCGAGGGGCGAGTCCTGTGCACCGGCTTGAAAACATCGATTTTTCTTCTGCGTTACCCTTTGAAAATATGTACACTCCTAAAAGCGTTTAATTAAATAAAGGTGGGGCGTCCTTTGCCATTTTTGCAACCGCGCGCGGCTGATGCAGCATATGCAACAGATGAGATTCCTCCGTGTTCTCTGCTCAGCATGATCCTACTGTTTTTTACCTTTATTGTTTAAATGATTCTGTCCTTATTGCAAAACTTTTCGCAAAAACATAGCAACTGTACATTAACCATTGTAACTTCTCCATGTGTAGTCCTTAGTTATGAAGACAAATATTTTTAGTTATTTCAATACTGCAGTAAAATGTTTGTAAAATTTCGAAAATATTGGTTCAGCTCATTAGGTATAATAAATTCTTTTATTCTCGACGGTTTACATCGACTCATCTCTTCAGGGATTCTTCGGTGTGACGCTTTGGGGAAATGTATCTTCCAAAATAGATACATGAAGTAGTGTTCTGATTATTTCGTGGTTTACTATATGTACGTACTACGTTTCGTGAGAAAACAGAGCTGCCATCCGTGGGAGCTTGGAACTTTAAATTGCTTTTCTCAGAACATAAACTCTCTCTCTCTCTCTCTCTCTTTCCATCCAAGGTAAAACAAAACTTATCGAATTGATCCTTCTCTGACTTTAGTATGCTGTTGTAGGCACTAATTGCTAAATACCGCATGAACCATAGCCACAGACGAATACTGAAAACTTTAGATGTATTTTCTAATGAAAAGTTTCGAGTTGATAAAAATGACGCTTTTATCAAATCTGCAGATTCCTTTAAAATATAAGAATATTCTAGAAGTTTCCTTAATATGTACAATTAATTGGCAATTTTTCGATGTCTACGTTTAAAGAATTCCGTGATCGTGTAACTTTGATGGGGAAGCTGATATAATTAATCAGACTAAGTAGGAAGTGTTCTCAAAGTCCATCTAAGTTTTTCAATGAGTTTAATGCGTGGGCTGGAGCATTGAGGAGGATGCTGGTTTTAATCACTCGTGACATCATAGCCTTTAGCTGAAAGCTTTATTGTCGCTAACCCGAGAAGGATGCAGACCAGGATACCTACCATATTTTGTTTAAATGCTGCCATATGGTGTATTTGCAGCGTCGACTGGCAACTCTCAGAAGAAATTTATTATTAGACTGCGAAGCTCCGTTCAAGTTCACGTTTTAAAGAACACTATAAGAGGCAGAGTTGATTGAAACTTCATTTTCTTTGCTACTGATGTGCTACTGAACAAACAACTGCATTGAATATTCTTGAATTTGATACGTTCTTGGAGATTTTTCTATTTAGTCAAGCTTTAAGTAAACACGAGTTGATTGAAACTTCATTTTCTTTGCTACTGATGTTACCGAACAAACAACTGCATTGAATATGCTTAAATTTTATACGTTCTTGGAGATTTTTCTATTTATGTTAACATGAGTTGATTGAAACTTCATTTTCTTTGCTACTGATGTTACTGAATAAACAACTACATTCAATATTCATGAATTTTATACGTTCTCGGAGATTTTTCTATTTATGTAAACGCAAAATTTTGACGAGTTCGAATTTTTCAGTAAATATTGTCTTTCCTATTGTGTTTTGTGTGCAGCCTAAATTTCATAGAAAACATCTTTCCCTCTTCAGAGGTGCCTCTTTAAGATATCTTCTGGAAATTGGTGAAATATTGAAGACAGATTCTGGGTAGTTTATAGCTCCTCTGGGGGTTTACAACTCCACTATATTGCAATTTCAAAGTATATAAATTGTGAAAGATGGCGGCTTTGCACGAACACTAATTGTAAGTCCAGAATGTCGAATAAAAAGTAATACGTTCGCTACCACCATTTCTTTCGCTGTTTACCTTCACTGGTGGAATGTTTTGTTGAATGCCACTCCTTCGCGAGCTATTAAAACAATTTAACAGAAGACAGAGTGCGTGAAATTAATTACGAGATTGTGCACGTGAAAATGTTTCATTAAATGCAGCATACCTACCTTACAAAACATGAAAACCATGAACAGAAGAAACTCGTGAAGTTTCTCAATATTATGCTGTCTACTTTAAATAGTTATTTCTTCGGACCTTTATGCAAAATAAAAATGTTCGCATTGATTGCAGGACACAGGAGCTAAATAAAAATTGTATTCTTCTTTTAATTATCCTATTAAGCTGAAACTAATACCTTGATGTCCTTAGATATTTTTAACATGCCCACTGCATTAAATTGTACGTACTTATTTTTGTCGTAAATGCATAAAATTCGCAGCCTAGTTATTAGAAATAAAACTAATTTGACTATATCTTCAAGTAAATTGTGAGATTTCGAGCGTCACATATGTATAACGATGGTAGCGAACGTTTTAATAATTAAATTTCCTTTTCAGAAGGTGTATTATACATAGACACATGTCTGATCACTGCACACCTATTCTACTTACTCCAAACACAAATGCACGTGCCTCCATTAAATTTTCAATTCACTTTCGCGTGGAAATAGATTTCATTCCGCACTTTTGCCTTATTTTTTAGACGTAGTACAGTCACTACACTGTGTTATTAATTTTTGAAAGCTATAATTAGTGATCATAATCAACCATGTTATTCTGATGTAGAAATTTGCAATTTAATGTTTACGTTCTCCTGTTGGCTAATCTTAATTCGTGAGAAAATCTGTTTTTTACAGGTTTGATCACAGGTATCACAGTTCTTAATATATTTATCAGCCATTATTAGAAAGAAATTATAATTAAACAAATTATTTTTGCGACTTATAGAAATGTCTGCTCGAAATGATTTATCTGATATAGGATTGTAGTTCCTCCTTTTCCTGTATCGTTGTATACACTGAAGGAAGTGAAAGTTAACATTCACAAGTTTATACTCTACATTCCGCTGTAATCGTTTGCGTCACGAGCTCTGTCGAACTGTTATCAGGAAACGTAATTTATGCTACTCTGTCTTTGTACAACAAACGTCAAATGTATAATTTTAAAGAATGAATATGTTGATGAGTTCACTGAATTTCAATTGAGAAAATGGATTCTTGAATAGAATTATTTGTGTTGCTGTGGTAGTTCGAGAACTGAACCGAAGTTTCAGTGCACAATTTGTGCGAACCACCACGAATAATTCAATCGATTGGCTGCAATCGAGTTCTGAGAATTTTACCTCGAGTTTCCGAGCCGGAGATAGTAGAATTTGAAGCCGGTTTCTGTGTCTGTTCCCGTTAGACCGTGAAAGACTCCAGCAGACTACAATACTGATAAGTATTATTTGATAAAAAAAAAAAGAAAGATATTCAAATCGCTTCTTCTAAAAAAAGTCAAAAAGCTTCAATATTGAAATGCATATCAATCATGACACAGAAAAATGCTTTTGTCCTCGGTGTTTCGTTCTATTAGTTTTTCAAAACGTTCACTAAGAATTGTGCAAATACCCACTGCAGTGAAACGATATGGTTTTCGATACTTTCTCGTCGGATAGTTTCAACAGCCCAGGTGTTAACTGCCGTGGTAACCAGTTTATCGATCTTCACGCAAACTTATTTAGGTAGAGTAGCCTCGCGATTTCAGCATCGCGTGATCCGAAGGACGTGAAAAAATATCTAGGTTCTTGGTCTGTGGACGAAATCGTACGATCTCGGTATAATTTTTCTTTAATGATTGTACCGGCGCCCAGTGCGTCGGCCAAGAGGGCAAAAATCAAAAAATCAATATTTTTAAAATGTATATCTGTTTTTACGTGAATCTATTTTAAAAATACCATTTATTCATGAACATTCGCCAGAAAAAGAAACCGTCATAATCCAACACGTCAATTTTTGTTGTGTTATAACCTCAAGTACGCGCATAAAGGGAAAACATTATACAACGTATTGTAAAGCGAAAAATTGAATAATTTGCGATGGATCATTTATTTCAAGGTGTGTACTAGTTTATTTTGGCTCCCTAGCGGTTTTTACAATTATTATTTATTGTATTTTATTGATTCAAAGTGATCCGTTTGTTAAAACGCGAAATCGAAAATTCTTATAACTTTAACTAAGCTTTTCGTAAAAAAGCTAAAACATGTCTTGTGATTTTTGCTAGAAAATATTCGTAGGACTATTCTTTACCGAATTCTATAAAAATTTTCTGCCCAAGCTTGCCCCCCTAAAAAATAAAACTGGTGCACTGTTGTTCATAAATTCCAATAGTTCAGACAACCAAAATTTTTCTCATCTTACGCAAGATTTGAAAAATCGTTCTTTGGCCAACTTTTCGAGACGAATACATCACTGTGGAACGGATAGATGGATTTATAAATTAGCCCAGAAAGCGTGAAACGATTACGAATCGATGCTGGAATTTTAAACTCCCACGTTTCTTAACGATTGGTTACTTGGTTGGTCGATTATTACGACAACTAGCTGTTAACCTTGGAGTTCCAGTTACCCGTGGAGGCCCGTATTTAGAACTGCATCGAACCGAAAGCCGATGAACCGGTTCTACGCAAGGTTCTGTCCCATCAAAGTTCGGTTCACGATGTGCACAGATATCGTAAGACAACCTTCATTACCGCTTCCGATTATCCTTATCCCTGCTAAACGCTATTCCCCAATGTGTACTGGAAACTGTTATTTCAACCCATAGTATCAGGCTAGTCCACAAGTTGAGATCACGCAATTATTACAAAACAGAGAGAGAGAGAGAGAAAGAGAAAATAGGAAACAGTAGAAACATTTCTAGAATTTAGATACATATATTGCTATCAACTCTACAAAATTATTCAGAAAAGATACGCATGTGGCTTCCGCAATTTGCAATTAAAAAAACGCAATCTATCTATAAATAATGTCTTAATAATGTCAATTATTTTTTTGGCAAGAAAGTAATATCGGTATTTTAAGCTGAAACGAAACTCAATTCTTTGTTATTCAATACTTAGCTGTCGCAGCTTTATAAAAATAGCCAATAACTTTATTAAGCTACCAGAAAGATGGCAAAATATCATCGAACAAAATGGAAAATATTTGATCGATTAAAGTTCATTGCTTAAAGAAATTTTATGATTCCTTAAGCCCCGATGGCTGGGTCTTCTTTCTGAGTGTATAGTCCCCAGTAGGTATTGGTCACGCGGACCCTGTCACCGGCAGCTACGATCCGTTATGTTAACACTTTACCAAAAGTGTGCTGTACCAAAAGAACAACGCATAGAAATTTTCTTTTACAATTACAATTTTAAATAAAAGTACTAGATGACGTTATTGAGGGTGGCTTGTTAGTTCACAATGAAAATTGCTGTCACTGTTGAGGGTTCCATTAAAAAGTATTTAACCATGAACCATAGATTTTTCAAAATTATGCAATAATCACCGGTCTGTGTTAATAATGAATATTAAAAGAAAGCATTCAGAGCACTAAATGCATTTTTATGTTTCAATAATTACCGAACGAAAAGTATGCCGTTGCCCGTGGTAAGTGTAGTGCTAAGTGAACAATTTATCAAAAAATAATGTTAACAATTAGACTGCGGATCTTTATGCAAAATAGAAATGTTCTACATAAAATAAAAATTGATTTTATCCCTTAAGGGCTTTGTTGCATTAAAAATAACGTTACGATATTCTGAAATTTTTCTAATCCTTTACTGTTATATATTTCACCCAACCAATTTCTTTATAAATGCATAAAGGTCCGCAGTCTATTAATAATAAATTCAGAAATTACCTGGGGCACAATCATGAATTGCTTTCGTGTCGAAGCCGGAAGCTCGAGTGGAGTTCGGCGGAGGTGAACGAACCAATTTAAGATTCCGTTCCATCATCCTCGTCGAACAAAATCCTTCATAAGAACGAGATCACGATCTTCTATTTATTACATATACTTTATTTTAATAATAATAATTTAATGAAGAAGTCATGTACATTATCATATGTATCATGTTCCCCTTGATACCATGTAACACCTGTAGAAATAATTTTTTTTATACAAGTTAAAATTTTCGATCAGTTCTGATGTAACAGTTATCGTTTGACTTCTAACTTTTCTGTTCTAAAAAAGCTAGTTATAAATCCACTGAAACTTTCACTCCATATACATATGTATGTATGCATAATTAGAAAAGTTTTACTTTTTCGGAAATAGGAAAAAGTTCCGGTTGGACAGTAACAGAGTTATTCTGCTTTAAAAAAGTTTAAGTACTTTCACACAAATTTACTGTTTAGTATTACATAGGTTTGAGATTGAAACCTTGAATCATTCTATGTATAGATTTCTAGTTGTATACAACCATTCGCAAGTGAGATGGAATATGTTGGGGATCCCGCGTTTTCACAAGGAACAACAATGAATCAGTGGTACTGATTTTTTTTAGTTTTATATTTCATACTTTAAAAAAAAATATGTATCGAAAAATAAATGTTGCTTGAAAACTTTTATCAATCAAATATAAAGTAACTGCTAACATCGAACTTTTATAACAGAATTAAAGTGTTGATGCACTAAAACTTCACTTAAAACGCAAAGGAAATAATTTAAAAGTTTACGAACAAACTTCTATTTATAAAAGTTTACAGTTTCATTCAAGCCTCGCTCATCCTGAGTAAGAATCTTGTGGGTAATTGAGACTTGGTCTTTTCTAGAAATTCGGGAACACTCCACGGTTTCGTGAACGTGAGATTGTAGTCTGTTTTCATAGTGGTTACGACGTCGATAAATCGTTTTGGCGGACGTGAAACGCGCATCGAGCCATCGACGGTGAAATTAGAGGCTCGGCCGGTATTATCACACGGGTGCAATCAAAGGACGACTTATTAATAGTCGGATGCCGAGCATGACTCTCGTTTCGCCTTCCAATTACCGGACGAATTTTCTGCCGGGGTTATGCAATGTTGCATGACAAGGGAGCAAAGACGGGAAGTCGTTATCGGTAAACTACTGACGTACAATACATATCACTGCTGCGACTTTTGTTTCTCCGTCGCACGCGATTCCGCCGCGAAAGAAACGAAAAGTGCGTCGCTGACGATAAATTTGCGGGGGTTTCATGGATACGCGAGCTCCTCGATTCCGGATGCAAACACGGCTATGCAAAACGGCCACAAAAAATCAACCGATTTTCTTTAACCTTCCGGACGTCCCATTTAAATGCTAATGTCCTTTCAGCCAGGTTAAGTTGTTTGTACCCCTTGACGTGCAAACACGTCTCAGTCCCGTTGTGTTTCTTAAGGTGCGTGTTCATGTGGGAGTAAAACTGTCGTGAGTTAACCTCAAGAGTCAAATTCATCAGTGTATGAAGAAAGAAAAACTCTGGGAGAGCGAACAGAAAGTTGAAATTAGCAAATGGACACGTTGAAATTTTTTCTCGGCTATACTGTTAGCTATACTCAGCTATACCAACGCCATTTACATACATTTATTTTATATACAAACTGTTCTCAAAAATATTTGCAAATGTTTTCTCAAGATTAAATATTCTTTAAGTGTAATTATATTCTCTTAATTTGTATCGTTTTCAAATACACATACCTTTAACTTCTGGTACTATTCCCCCTATTCTGCATACAGGTATGCGAAACAAATACTGAAAACTACCATATGAATCGCCTATTAGTAAATAATAAATACAGACATACACTTTAGATTATACTTTCCTATGCAAATATTAAAATTAAGTGTACAGTACGGAGCATTTGTCATTCTTCTAGCATTACAGAGAAATTGAAGTCGTTTGGTCCATTCATATAAAAGTTATCCTGATTTAAAATTTAAAGTGTGTGGAATCAGTTATGCTTCTTACTGTATGTATAGGATGTTAATGCAGAAGAAACTTATTATATTTTCCACTTGCACTTCATTCACTCGTACGAAACTTCCATTACGAAATGCACCCATTTCATTGCGTCGCATTATCCATGTCCAGCATTTTCTCATTTTGGAACATTTCTATTTTCTTATTAAGTACATTGCAATAATTGCAGCAAACATTGGCGCAGCCATACAGTTCACGAGCATTCTTGTAACTAGACGGCGGATCTTGATGCATATATAGCAAAATTGAGAAAATGAAATTCAAAATTGTTGAAAAATTTAAAGGCTTTAAGATGTCAATATATGATTTCTCCTCCGTTAAAATCATTACGGGAAGAAATAACATTCAATTTGGTTTCTATTTCTTGCAATCGATGCAGACAATTTTTATTTTGAAATTCATCTGAGAACTACACGCATGAAATTCAAATGGCCACGTACCTGAAAGAACTTTCCGTGAGTTGACTCTTACGTAAATCTCCGAGAACAAAACATTTTTCAAGTACCCTCGAATGACACACAAATCGAGAGTACTCTCGAGATCAACTATCGACGGAAATTCTCAGATGGACACGTACCTTTACGGCAATGTTACACCACGAAGTGAAATACGCAGTCTTAGGCCCAAAGATAAGCAGCCAAGTGTGGGACTAAACGGTGCAACAGGAGGCCAAGAGAGCGAAACAAAAATCCCACTGAAATTTCACGCTGATTCGAGGTATATCAAGACAAAGAACTATGCAGTCGGGTGAAGGGGAGAGAGAGGAGGTAGAATGGGTATGAGGCCCCTTCCTCTTTCACCTTCAAAGAGAAGAGGGAACGAGCGACCGGTCTCGATTTCTTTCCACCTTGGATACGTGGCGGGCCGACGCTGGCGTCACGCTCGGCGAAGATCGTAAACCTGCGATCTAGCGTCGGGAAAGCGACGAGCGATCATGCCAGCTGTGATCGTCGTCTGCACGCGGTGATCGGTACACGTGGTCGGTCGCGAGTGATCGTGAATTCTCGATTCCACCTTGGTCGAACAATTTCTCCTCAGAACCCTACCGATCTTCAAGAAAGCTCCAGTTGAAAAAGTGAAACGAACGATCCAGGCGTAAAAATCAACAGTGACCTCCGGAGCCTCGTTGGATCACGGGGATCTCTAGGGCCCGTGGCAACTGTTGTGCCGCTCGGTGATCCGTTGCTCGAGAACTTGTTCTTACTGTAAATAAAACTGTGAAACAAAGACCGTCTTCGAGGTGCAAGTGGACACAGTGAGAAGAGACTGCAGGATAAACAGGACTGTTGAGGCGGTAATTAGGCTGTTTCGCTGGGCTCTTCAGACGCTGGTGCTGGAGGAGGAGTTAGATCGAGGAAGTACACAACGATATTCAGCTTCTTGTTTCCAAAGGTGTGCGAGCTTTGGTGCGGAGAAATAGTAGAGGACTGTCGATGGGACAAGAGCCAGGGATTGATCTGATTCGTCGACAATTACCTACTCCAGGTTCTAGTTACCTTTTCATGAGAAAGTGTTCAAGTAAAAAGACAATTGAAAAAGTCCTCAACCCAGCCAGCTGAACACGGCTCGCGGTAAGATAGCCAGGCTCAGATGGAACTTCGTTTCGAGTTTCAATTTTCCGTGGCAAAGTTTCGCGCGCTCTGAGCCAAGGATTAGGATCTCGAGAGGCCATCTGGCCCGGTACCATGGGAACAAACATGCCGGACGTTAAGCAGAAGGGCAAGGCCGGTGTAAAGCAGGGTCCAAGATCGAAGGTATGCGAGGAGCATGGCGCGGACGATTGCCACAGCGAATACGAGCACGAGCTCGAATCGTTGGAGTACGAGGAGGATGCTTATTACTCGAACCTGACGGCGACGCCGAGCTTCGACGATGTTAACGAGCTGAGCGACGACGCTGACGAGATCGTTGTGCATTGCTGGAGAGATTCGAACGGGGACATAGACGAGATCGTGGTCGACGATGGCAATTTGTCCGTCGAGACGGAGTTCCTGTCAGAGGACGCCGAAGGCGGCGCCACTGGACGAGGAAGGAAGAAGCGGAAGTCCGTCCGGGTGATCTTCCAGGACTTCTCGAAGCCGTATCTTGCGAAGATCAGCAACAGCCAGAACTACAAGAAGTTCCTCGAATTGGTAAAAGGTGCACGATAATACTTGACGATGGTCGATTGTCGTCCGTTGAAGGAAACGTCTGAATCAATTGTACACAGAATTGTACAGGTTTCAAACTCCAAATTCACCCTTTTGCAAATCAATTGCACCAATTAAGAATATTTAAAATTAAGTATAGTTTAAAGTATATCCCCCCCCTTGAGTTCAGAAGAAGTCACACGCATGAACGGTGTCGTTACTGCGAGGGAAACATAAGACTCAATACTCAAGACGTTTAAAAACTCTTTTTAATCAGAAAACGGCTACAATGAAGATATAGTCGGTGTACAAAGTATTCGTACACATTAAAAGAACGAATTAGACGAATTTGATTAGAAATTATTTTTTTCAGACGTTGGAAGGATTAGTTTACTAGCTGATGTGTAAATAATTTTTTTTTTAATTGTTATTGGTCGCAATTGCGAAGGAAATAATGTAATGAAAATTTAGAAGGCGCCTTTGGTAGGTCTAAGTAAGTTATATACTTGTACAAAGTTTAATCGAAATCGATCAAGGATGTTATGAAATATGATTGATTGAGAATAGCAAAAATCGTAAGAATCTGCGATTTAAATGTAAATCGCAAACCGTATATATATATAAAACTTACTTAGATTTACAAAATACATGTTTTAAATTTTCATTACGGGCACAGATAAAAAATTTAAAAATCGTGGTCTTTACTGTTCCCTTCGTAATTACGACCAATAACAATTACAAAAAAATTATTTACACGTTAGCTAGTAAACTAACCCTTCTAACGTCACAAAAAAAAACTCAAGCTGCTGAGTCCAGTTCTGAAAAATTTATTCGTTTTTAAAAGGTGTGCGAATACTTTCTACACCGACTGTACATATCTACACACTGTTTTCATACATTACAAAGTTAATGAATTGGTAATTACTTTTAAACAAGTATTTGATGAACAACTGTGCAACATAGATAAAATTTCGAATTTCTTAACAATCAATTTACATTTTGATTCGATTTTTTTTTTTTAGAGAAACTGACTTAAAAATACTTTATTTGCAAAAGATTGAATTTGATTTGCAAGGGTGAGATTAATTTGCAAAAGGGTGTATTTGTAAGGTCACTCTGAGAAAAAAATCATGACTGACCCTTCCAGTGACGGAGTTTAATTCTATTTCGACTCGGAACGTCAAAATCGTCATTCGGTTACTTAGTTTCTGCCGAATTCATCAAATGATCAATGGAAAGACTAACGTGTCTACAAGAAATACCTTTAAAACTATGTTTGACAAAAATTGATGGATAAAGTAGTGAATATCTGCAAATTGACGATGTCCAGGATACGTGAGACCGTATTTACAATAATTTGCATTCAGTCAGCCATCGGAGGACAACCACGGACAACGTTCTCGATCGGGTTTGAGGACAAGGAGCGGAAGCAGTTATCCGCATACCGTGCTTCTCTTTTGTTTTTTCTTTATTGGCACAACCGTTCGCGTCCGCAGACCGTAAACGAAGCAAACCAGCAGACAGGTGTCCGCGGGAATATTTCAAACAACGATCTGGCTCGGTTATTGCTGTTTCTTATTACTATGAAGTTCGACGCGCCTCCCGCGCCTTTCACTTCGTCCGAGCGTTTTTTACGCTGGGCAAGAATGCGGAGATCTTACATCGTTACATCGTTCTCTGGAATTCGATTAAAAATAAGCATTTTTTACACGGACAGAAGTTGAGAACTGCGTTCGCTCATAGAAGCCGGAAACGCTTTTATTTCCGGCTAGAAGGTTGATCCGTTACTTCCTCGATTCTTGTTAAATAAATTCTGGTTTGCCGAGGATGGAAACATTGAATTATCTTTTTTACATAGTGTATTTGATACATAAATTTTTTGGATCATTAGTTATCGTAGAATAGAAACTTTAATCAGTGTTTCACAATTCAGTGTTTCCTTTTCTTTTTAGGAAAACCTGAACGTTTAACAAGAATATATTTTTCTTATTGAGAATTAAAGACGTGCGAACTAAACAGGAATTTATTTCTCCCTTCAGTGGTTTTACCAAGTCGTGAATGTATTGATTTTCTTAAATTTAATTTGTCCACTATATGAAATTACGCTCAGCTAATTTTGCTGTAAATGCATAAGATCCACAATCTAGTAACGAGTATTGTTATATAAATTGGTAGTTACCGAGGCAAAGCTGGTACCATTCCGAAGTTAATTAGTCTCGGTATGACTCAAAGTTATTTTTGGTATAGAGAGTTTCGTGGATCCGTCGAACACGAAAAAAGAGCACGCATAAAAAACGATACCGGTTCTCGTAATTCGAGTTTCTTGTCGTAAGTGTAATACGATCGATAAAGCGGCAATGATCTGTCCCTGTCCGATCGAAGCAAACTGTTTGCGTAATCCTTCTGCTATAAATGTATATCACTGATAAGTCCACAAGGTTTTCAATCGCGTTGACCAATTTTCTCCGTTTTTTAATGTACAATACGTGAAAGCAAGACAAATTGAACACTCCAAATGACGCTGAACTATGAATCTTTATGCAAAATAAAAATTGTCTGTATTAATTGCAATAAACAGAGGTGCCAAATAAAAATTTCATTCTTTCTCTTAAAAAATCAAAAACTTCAAAAAAAATCGAAAAAATGCAGATTTCACATGGAAGTTCTAGAGTGACAACATTTATATTTTTACAGTAGCGGTATTCTGTTATAGGTATAGTTCATGAATTTTTTCAGATTTTTTTGGTTTGGTGCGCCGTTGTTAAAAAAAATAAAAACCGATTTTTTCGACGTTTCTTCCGCGAAGAACTAAGCTAACCTTAAAATTGTTACGTTCTATTTATTCTGTAGGTCTATCAGGCACTGATAAACCTTGAACATTGTACAGAAGTAATTAAAAAATGAAATCAACTTAATTAATATTTCTACAGTATAAACATTACATCTAGGAATATCAATCACGTAATTTTTTAAGCGCTCTTTTGACGCTTTTTCTGTTTTACAGGAGAAGATGCAACCATGCACTCGTCGGGATACATCTCGCCATCCTCGGACACCGTTGTGAACGATTTGCAAGGACTCTCCTTGGAAGAACAGGAACGCCAGAGAGCGGAATGGAGCGCGGAGCTCGCCAGAGTGTGTAACTTCATCTTCTCAGATTAATTCAAGGATCTGCGAGCTGTTTAAGCTCGTAGATCGTCACCTCGAGAAACTGAGATTTATTCGAGTATTTAATTCTCCCGAGATTTCGTAGGGCTGAAAATCATTTCTTGAAGATTATTCCTTCTCGAAACTTCTGCGTTAGAAACTTGTTAAAAATGTAGAGACCGCGCAGACGGTTTTAATCGTGGGGGCTTAAAGGGCTAAAACATCTGCGAAAGAAACGCAGAAAGTTAACCGCAGCTTCATTCTCTTCGCGTGGAAGTTTCTTGCAATGGTTAAAGTTTAAAGTTCTTTCTAAAGGACTTTGCGCCGGAGAAACTGTGCAGAGTCTTTCTAAAACTCCGTTCCGGTATTTTTCAAAGTGAATGTATATTTTGCACGGAGATCCGCAGTCTTTAAGTTAAACCTGGAAGTTATAGAAGTATGATCGAGGATGAATCTGAGTAACTGACGTGTTTTAGGTCGAAGGGGAGATACAGACCCTGAGGCACGTGCTGGCGAACAAAATCCGTGTCTCTCAGGAGCTGAAGAGGGAATTGGGCATCAGCGTGTGGAAAGAGATCACGGACGATATGAATCAGGGCTTGAAAAACGTAAAGGAGAGCCAAGTGTACGTTTCTACGCAGCTATCGAAAGCACGCACTTCTCTCTTTCTCTTTCACCCTCATCTTGCTCCAAAATGGAGTCTCAGACTCTATTCTATTACCATATCTTTCATTCTGAACCGTAGAAATTCGTCGTTACATGTAATATAAATAATCAAGCTGAAACCTGTTAAATGCTCGTTGCAATTTTGCGAACTACGAAATGTATTTCAGAAAATTAGAATTCCATAATTTGCAATAACTCGCAGTAACTTCAGCACATATTTAAAAGAAAAAATCAAATGAAGTTTTAGAAACAGGATGGTTTGTGCAAAACATTATTGTGGAGAACAGAGTTTCCTGTTATTATTTAATATACTTGGTTTGACATTACACGATTTCTGATCTGACGTACATAAAAGCGAACATTTGGCAGGCTTCGTGTTATCTTTTAAAGGGTTCATTCATTGGTTAATGCCTGAGACTCCAAGCGAAAGTTACGAATGCAACACGCGAGTAATTGGGCGGTTAGAGCAACAGCTAGGAAAGCTTCTTTTGCCTGCACAAACACATCTAGATTGTTCATAGTCGATCGGCTGCACATGTTCATTTATTTATGATCGAAACTTGCCTCGGTACTGTAAGTAGACATTTGCACAGAACAGATTTTAGCACCGTTGTACGTGTTTTAATTAAGATTTTAATTATGTCACTGGTAGAGACAGTCTGACTGCACTGTCCAGCATCTACTTCGTGTTCTTTTACCAAATAAATTCTGAAGCGGCATTTTTTACTAAAATTTTAGACTCTTCAGAATAAAATGGTACACATATTATATTTAATGCCAACGGAATCTATTTAGTATTGGAACACACTGGCAAAATGCATATTTGCTGGACCGTGTGATTGGCGGCAGAAGATTTAAATTCGATCGACGTTTCACGAAAAGCAAACCGCATGTACCACAATCACATTTGCATATTCAACGATTCGATTCCGTTCTGAATTTTGGCGTGAGGTGACGGTTACCGATCTCCCGTATCCTGTTCGTTTATTTTTCTGCTACTTTTGCCCCTCAGACATGTAGAACACTTTTCTTTCACTTTTGGTTGGGTTCTCATTCAGTTATCAGAACGTCGGACAGAAACTCGGTCAGTTCACCAAGGCAGTCTCCGAGACCACTTTGTAAGTACGCAAATAGTTGTGTTTTCCTTGGGATCTAACATTTCTTCCGTCGCAGTAGTCATTAACTCTTCTGCAGTCCAATTAACTGGAGCTCGGAAGACATTTCACGTTTCTAGAACTGTTTTCAAACAGTTCTTAAAATAGGTTGGAACAATTTGTCTTCACTCGATTCTTCGTTGGCGTGTATCTGTAGAAAACGATTGTCGTTCTCGGTTTTAGCAGAATAATTGATGTACTGTTTTCTACGAAAGTGTGGCAGCTATTGATTTTACCTTTTTACAATTAATTGGGATGAAGGACAATCCATCAAAAGAGTAAATGACTGGTTAGAAGCGCATGAAAACAAATTTTGCTCTATCCAAGTCGTTCCGAGCAAACTGCATAAGAATCAAGAGGAAAATACGAGAACCAAATCTGTAGTTATTAGCTAGTAATAGTTGGCATCGCAAGCCTTACAGCGGGAAGAAATTTTAGATCGCGGTTTCCGCGCGTCGCATTTGCTTTCGCATAAACGTAGCCGCTCGTATCATAAATATGACGAATGCTTGAGTTAACACACCGCAAAAAAGTCTAGCCTCTTATGTTATCGCCAGTAAATCGATCTACACCGACCTCGAGCCGCGCAACGAACGCAATCCCCACCGACGCGACGACGCGAGAGCGCAGTAATCACAGAAACATACATACATCCGCTTTTAACGAGAATCTAACACGCATGTATCGCAGAGGTAGATGCACGCGGAATGCGCATGGCGACATGACTAACTTACGGGTGTGCGAGTGCATCAGTCCTCATTCGGTTTTCATTCATGATATCGGAATCCTAAGCCGAGGCTGATCGGCGACCACGGACAACCGGACGCCGCTCGGCATAGGACGGGGCTTGTCCATCGTTAAATGAATATTTATCGTTTCCTCGTTATGCAGATTTCAGAAGACGGAGTCCGTCTTCAAGACCACGGCTGAGAAAACCACCAGCATTCTCGGCGGCTTTGGCAGCGGACTGACCATGAAGCTCGGTCAGATGCGTAACTCCGACAGCTTCCGCTCGCTGGAGGAACGCGTCGGATCCGCTTACGAAAACATGAAGGTGATTATCCTAGAGGAATAACACCGACACTTCTCCACTCTTCATCGAATTCCTGAATCTTTCATCCAGAGCAAGTGTGAACGCATTATCCTTGCTCCGAATGGGGAAACAAAATTATCTTGCTTTCCCAAAGTAACGGATAAATAATAAACCGAAGATCCCATTCATTTTAACACGTTCCCGTGCCACTTTTGCACCACCGATGGTACACGTTAGAAAACTATCATAACATTCATATTTATTTAATGCGCTAAGAACATATATTTTATAATAAGTTTAATCCTTTGCACTCGAAGCTATTTCAACTCGAAAATTATTATACTCATTTATATTTTCACGAATTACTTTCACGGATCTACATGAAATCGATATAATTATATTTTTAATAATGTAAACAATATTTTGAATAATGGTGCAGTGGTGACTCTGAGTCGCCACTCGAGTGCTAAGGGTTAACACTGTAGAATAATATATCTCCACCAAAAGAATGAGACATCGCAAAAAATGCGGTATACAACAAAGCACATAAGTTTGTTTAAATTGTCGAGCAAACTCGGCACGGAACGTGTTAAGAAGAATTAATAAATAATCACAACTTTGTACCAGATGCGAAGTATCCCCTTATTATCCTCGTATGAACAATCATTTCCAGTGAAAGCATGTTCAATTTCAGTAATTATAAAAACAAATGATCTTTTCCAGACCAAAGTCGTGCCTTCAAGATCCACTTCGATGCAGAGCTTCGACGACGCACTTCGAGAGTCCGAGGCGGCGAGACGCGCGTCCGCTGCACCGTCAGCGACCAGTCCAACCATTCCCGAAGACAAGCTCCTCTCTTAGAGCCGGCCCTCGAGTCCACATCGATATCCGCCTCTTCTCTGCGTAACATGCTGACGCGTCGATCCATGACGCCAGGTGTTTCGCCCTATGCTACCTGTAATCACTTTTCTACCGCATTGCTATAACCAGGGCTAAGCGACTCTCGCGTACAATGGATGGTACACTAACCCTCGGACGCCGCGCCGGTGCCTGGGTCCGTTTTGCCCTATCCTCTCCAAAATATCTGATCGACTTTTATTGCTAGCTATTTTCAGGGAAACAAGAAGAATAATGTTTCTCAGAGAAGCTATTTCAAAAGTATATATCGCGCGTCGGAAATTTTGTTATAGTTAGATAACAGGTGATTTTATATGAGGAGATATATAGGCCAGAAAGGTAGATTATAATTGTTTCTGGCTGGCTTCAATCGTTAATTAATTTCGTTAGACCAAGGGACCTTGAAGTAAGAGGAGGAACGCTTCTCTCGAAATTTTGTTCGGCAGAATAGATGAGAGAGGTAAACAACTAAAATTGCTTCGTTCGAGGCAATCTGAATTGAAGATTTGAGCAGCATATTCAATATCAAAAACAAAATAAGAGAAATTCTCTCCTCACCTATACTTAGTCGCCTACTGAAAAATGGACCTAAGCACCATCGTCTGCGATATCGTAAAAGCTGTCCGCCCTCGGATCGTTGAATGATCGATCGAGCGGCGGGGACGCGATGTAAATCATGGTGTAATACGCGTGTCACAGGGTGTCTCTCCTAATTGCGAAGGCATCGATCGTTATTCAAATTAACATGTGCTGGAGCCTGTACGCTTGGCGTTCCTCTGTGCTGCGCAGAGTGTGCGCTTTTTGTCGCGAATTGTTGTACGAAACAAGCGATATATACATTCGATTTATTTATCCTTTCCTTTGATTAATGAGATAGCGGACGTAGGATTGCGTCTTTCGGTCGAAATTCACGTTCTTTCGCGTTTGATTTGCAGGCTTCGGAAAGCATTGCGGGTGGTGTCGCATTTTTGTGTTAGGCCGTCGTGTTACTCAAGAAGATGGCGATTGATTCCTTATTTTATTGAAACTTATTTGCACTGTAGCTGTTTTTATAACGCATAAGAATATATCGTTGGGTACGTACCTTAATGTTTTACGTTGCAACCTATTTTCTTCGCACCGTCGATACGTGAAAGTAGGCACACGCTTTAATAGATACTTACTGATGACGTTGCGCTCTTCAACATCGATATGTGTATATCCTGAACCCGAGAGAACGATGAGCTAGCTCCTCGCGGAACGGTCTCGATATTCTTCGACGAGGCTGCCCGTGCTTTGACAATACTGTCCTAATGATATGTCGATTTCTACCGTTTCGTTTCTTTCGGAGCTACATGTAATTTGGCTGACCTAGTCCATGGGACCGGTAGAAAGTGTTGGTCAAACTGGACCGGGAAAAACGTTTCGAAGCAAGCTGCGAGTATGACAAAATTTTCATTGAATATCTCCCTCGTTGCTAGCCAATACGGCTGACAAATGGCGTGACACGGCGAGAAAACTACGAGCATCATCCATCGATCATGTGGTCTGTTGCATCTGGTCAATCATTCGATCATCACTCGTTCCCAATCTCGGTCGGCCAAACTGTAACCGAGCATTCTTTGATTTAAGTTAGTGCAGCATTTTTATCTAAACAGTTCTTATCGCAATTATTGTGAATCATCAAAATGCTACACGATTTTTTCTGTTGTGTAATAGTAATCATCGGAGAGTATTTAACCGCACGATGTTTATAAAGGGGACGAAAGCGACATTTATTCGAGATGTTAAGAATAAAGAGATTTTCTAACCACAAATTGACCACAGGGATTCGTACCTATTTTTTCTGGAGCTCTGTCGACGGAGTTATGTGAGGATTGGAGCACCTTTTTTCGTTCCGATCGCGCGAGCAACCGAAAACAACGAGCGTACACCGAAAAATACGTAAACGTGTTTGATGTATTTAGAAATGACCATGTACGAAGCCGAGTGTCGATGCAGATCTATTGCAAGTCTTACGTGTATGTTGGTTCTGCGCTCATGATTGTCATCAACAACCTGCTATACAATCTACTTGTTCATATTGGTGAATAAATTATTTTATGAAATGCCACACACATGTGGAAACCCCAATTTTTATTTTGCATAAAGATCCGCGGTCTGTCGATTTTAGGGAGACTAGCCAAATTTGGACGAACGCCTCGGTTGTATCACCATCATGTATTTGCAGAAAGAAAAATATTTCAAGAGTTAATAACAGTGTTAATTGATTACAAATTATGTGTTGAGTCTGGCTAAGCTGTACTTACACCATTATTAGTTGTGCTAGTTAAGTATGGTTTATAAATCAGGTCCCATCGTAGCCGCTGCAGCGCGTTGCTCTAAACTCGGCTACTCTCTCCTGCTATAACAAACATTCTCTCTTCGAATCATCCTCATCTCCGGTAATCCGAAAAAAATGTTGGCCGCGACGATGAACAACGTTTCGCAAGGGAAAGGTATACTCATACACGTGGTATTAAAAAAAGGAATTGGTCAACTACTTTATTGCCATTCTGCACGTGGTACAAAACATAGTTCGGGCGCATACGAGCGCGCTTAAGTACAAAACAAAAACGATCCTCTACAAGTAGTCTTCTCCAGCTGCATGGCGAGAGCAAACAAGTTAAAGAGATTAGAGTAGAGAGTGGAGAGCGCAGAAAGTAAGAGCGAGAGAGAGAGAGGGGAAGACAGAGAACAAATTGGTGAGAGAAAGAGAGACGGTGTGGAGAATGAAACAGCGGGAAACGGGAACCGTGTTAACATTACATGCACTCGTACATATATCTGTGTATTTGTATACGTATAGAAACATGTTAACAACATAAAATGTAAATTATTCACATAACACAATAATCCGTGATCTATAATATTATAACGATCTGGTTTTGTACTGGATAGGCCAACACATACGTTTCCTATATACATAGTTGAGACTCTTTTAAACATTCGTTTTAATTATCCATCGTGTCATTACAAATACGAGAAAAAGAAAGAGAAGAGTTGTGGGGGTAGGGCGAGGGTGGAAGGATCTATCATTTTCTTATACAATAGTTTACACAGCGCGCAAAAAAAAAGAATTTGTTCGCTCGGGCGTCGTACAGGCCCGTTTGAGTATTATTTATTTATTCGTTTAGTATCTCTCGTTGAACTCTTTGCGCATATATTTCGTTACCATGGTAACCTTGGGTTTAATCCGACGGTCAAACATCGTCGTTTCTCGCTACCGTCTAACAATTATAATAATCTAAAACTAAGGGGATAGAGTGTAAGCAGAAAAAAAAAATATAAATATATCCATTCATATATACATATATATGTATTTATATATGTATGTATAAAATTAAGTAAAATATTAAATTAAGAAACGCAGGGTAGAGTAAATTGGAAGGGATTATCATATAATACAACGGTACCTTGAGTTTAATCCTTAACGCTACGATTAATGATTGAAGAAATCTCAGTTCCCGGTGCGAATCTGTGCTGAGACGAAGTTCCTCGCCTGTTTCCAATTGATCGCTCTTTTCTCTTCGATGTAACGGAGACAACAATAACAACAAAAAAATGGAAAGGATTTATCCACGAGAGAGATGGTCGCGTTTCTTTTCTTATTCTCGTGTGTGTGTGTGTATGCGCGAACTCGCTTGTCGCGGGGCAACGTGTGCGAAACGCGATTATGACGTGACACGCGTCCCCTCTTCTTCAAGGTAATAAAACTGAACTGTCGGAGCCGGGTTTCGCGACATTATCCTCGTTTACCCGATCCAACCGTGGTGACCTTTGTACGTGAACGTTGCACCTTTCCGTGCAATCTCCCATCTCCCGGGGACTATTGTTGTGTATCCCCGGCTTGGGTATACGGTGTTCCAGACGGGGGAGACGAGAGTGTGCCACACCTCCGTTCTACCTTCTACCTTCTACCTTCAGAAGGTTAACGCGCTGTAGCGGTATTAGTCAACCACAATGCAGCACGGATGCCGAGCCAATGAAAAATCTGGCCCGAGCAGCGAGCAAGCGCGCACGCGGCTGAATAAATCTCAGTGAAATTTCGCTCGGTGTCTAAATCTCTCCTAATGTCGTCCCACGAGAGGCTAGCATGCACGCTAATAAGCGAAAATACCTGATCGGTTACGATACTTACGGCTCGCGGAATAAGGAGAAAATAATCGATGTGGGTCACTCGGCTCTAAATAGACTGTACCCGCTAATGTACAAGCGGGCTCAAAATTAGTGACATTTCTCGGTTGGTGATATTAATACTGGAAATAATTTATTTCTCGAATTTCTTAGATTTTCAGAATTCAGATCGGTGTATCGCGAGGCGCTGTCCATTTAGAATTGTTGTTTCGTCGTGCCTTTTAACACTGGAACTGTCGAACCAGTCAAAATGCCTGGCTCTTAATTTTTTCTTTCATAGTTATTGAAATTATCCAAATATTTTCCTCGAACATGTTACTAGAACTTCTTTATTGAAGCCATATAATTGTATTCGATTGTCCTAGATTTTATCGAACCATTAAACTTTCCGATACTTAAATGTATCTATAAATATTCCATTGAAAATTCGTTCATCAACAGACGACGAATATTTACGCAGCTTTCCACCGTATTATGCAATAAACACAGTGTTATTTTCTTACAATAAAATGGTCTCTCGAATAGAGAATAATCGAAAGCCGTGTTCATTATTTATAGACGCATAAAGATTCGTAAGCCAGCTCGTTAGACAACCAATCAAGTATTCTCGATGAACGGTGCACGGCGCCAACAGAAGCCTCGATACACATTTGTTTATGAGGTTATGAAAGAGCAGACTGTGAACAAAAGTCCGAAAGAATCGGCCGAATAATTATACGCAAATGAGATCGTTAACGCTCAACGCAGGACCTGTTTTCCATCATAAAAAAATCAGTACTTAACGCTTCGAGCGCGATGACTGCATCCTCACCACGCGTTGAAATTACCCAAGCGACGACGATACTGTTACCGCGCGTTGAAATCACCGAACAAGCGTACGCGTTCGCAACTCGTTGACATGATTATTATACAAAGTCATTATTACTCGTTATTCTGTTTATTCTGATTTTTGTGTTGCTTGTTGTGGAAAATGTTTAGTATTGAGCAAGAGTTAAACTGAAATTAATCACGTCGTTCCAGAACACGAACCTAAGGATATTTATGTTTATTGTCTGGCATAATTATACATATAACGAGCATATTATTCCAGTGAATAATAATTACACAAACCTATCACAAGATCAAGTTGCTAATGATAGCAATTACTTTGAATACGTGGCATGAAAACAGTGAGGGAGAAAAGATCTCTTTGGCAGGAATTTCAACAGTAATAGGGCATCGTAAATGTTATTTTTTCGTTTCGATGACGAAGAACGTTCATTCACTGGGAGTCGTTCATTCACTGGACGGATCAGACTATGCACAAAACCTTAACGATCATGTTCGTTCTCGACTGCGCTGTTTTCCGTGCGCGTTTCGCAATTCTTGCAAAAACGATCGCGTGACCGCGAGAAAGGTTGATCGTCGGCGCGTCGAATTGATCGACGGTAGCCGAGACGTCGAAATCCGCCGGGCGTAATGAGATTTACAGTTAAAGAGGTCCGGGCAATTAAAGCGACGCTGTCGTTGGACCGCAACCGTTTGAAATCGGCGACGGTGGGTACACACTAGCCTTGTCGGAGCGGGTATAACGACGTCGGGTTACGCCGGAGTCGACGGATCGATTACCGGGCGCAATTCCCGGCGTGTAGAAGGCCTAACGGCGATTAGAAGCCGGGCGGGTCGTAATCTGATGTTAAATTGGTGAAAGCTGCGCCACCGGTGACTTTAAACACCGGCTGTACGCCTTATAAGGCAGGCCTCATCATATTGGCCCAAAGAAGTGTATCGTTGTTCGACGGTCAGCCTCTATCTCAGGCCTCGGCTAACACGATTTAGAAAAGACCGGCCCGGTAATCACGAACACACGCTGATTACCCGACACTATCGGCCTGACCTGCAAATAGAGAACTCGGCGACGTTTCTTCCGCCGTTTCCCATTAATTAGAGCACCGATCGGCGACCGGACCGTCTCCATTTTCTTCTTTCACCTACGGCTCGAGTGCACCGAGTCCTTTATTAACCCATTCGCATCAAAAGGAAACCGACGAAGGATGAAAAATAATCTATTCCTTTATTATATTATTTCATGTTTCAGTAATTTTTCGATGTATTCGTTATACGCAAATAGACCGCGGATTTTATGCATTTATGGCGACAATGAGTAAGTGAACAACCTATTCAAATCTGGTTTGACTTCTACAGTCTGGTTGTACAGGCGGTTACGTAATGCATAGTACTGATGTTAACAGTAGATTCATCTTTTTTGTACAGGAAAGTAGCGTACATTTATGCGGTAATGTTGCAAATAGGTTAACAAATAGTAACTTTGACTGCCCTGTCACCCTTATCTAGTTTTGTATTGTCGTGAAAATCTCTGCTTAAAATTGCTATTCAGTGGTATCGATTTGATAACATTCGTTTTCAAGTAATTACATGCCTCCGGTCACCAATGACCCACGTGGCGTTCAACGTGTTAATCTTTAGATTAGCAGAATTACGCCTATGCGAGGGAAATTTTTGAGATTGTCGAACAGACATACATATATCGTAATGACAGCTATCCGATGATTTCAACTGCCGGTAAGAGTATCATTATCGCTCGAGTGACTCGAATGTGCGGCAAGAGCATCAGCGCCAACGGAGTGATTTCAATGCGTGGTAATGATACCGTGGCTCGTATCCGAGCATGATGCAAACGTGCCGTTAATTATACACAATGCCTCCACTAATACCAACTATTTTAACCTAGATAAATACATTTTCGAACGGAGTTTCGCGAATCTGCTGATCGATTTGCTCGCGCGACCGAATAGAAAATCAAATTTTCCAATGATCAGAACTAGACTGCGGATCTTCATGGAAAATAAAAAATGTTTGCATTGATTGCAACACGCAGGAGTGACATCAAAATTTCTTTCTTCTTTTAATTAACTGATTAAGCTGAAACCAATACGCTGATGTCTTCAAATCTTCTTAACATGTCCGCTGCTTTAAATTGTGCTTACACATTTTTGTCATGAATGTATCAAATCCGCTGTCTAATCATAACCTAACGAATCGAATCGATTATCCGAGATTCGCATTCGCGAACGTCGATCCCGATATAAAGGGTGTCTCGACAAGAGCGGAAAATTTTAATTTGACGCCATTTCTGTGCTGTAAGAGTCAAACCGTTATCACAGCTCGACATGAAAAACGGTGAAAATCTAGCGCTTCTGACTACTGAAAAACCCTTTGTATTATCGAGAAATGACAATCTCGATTTCTTTCTCTAGGGTTTCTTTTTTAAGTTAAAAGTTTATGTGAACAAGCCCACGGCCATCCAAGTCTTGAAGGAGGAGATTTGATTCTGTATTTCTGAGATCCAGCCACACAATTACGCCAAAGTCTGATTGAAAATTTTGTCAAAAGAATTTGCCACATGTGTTCCATACATAATTTCCACATGTCTACGTTATGATTAGATCAAAATTTCGGTAGAAAATTAAAAAAAAACTGTATTTTACAGTAAAGTAACGTCTCCACGACTCCACAATTTCAACCGTATTTAGTGGTTTAATTAACGATGAAAGTTCCGGGCGCGATGAAGGACAGCGCGATCCGTGTTTACAATTGCTGTCCTTTTCTACGTTCGGCATCCCTTGTATTGGGTTGGCAAATAAGTTCGTTCGGTTTTTGTGATTTATTCCACTCTAAAACCCGAACGAACTTATTTGCCAACCCAATACTTTCGGCGCGGTCGACGCAGTCATAAAAAAGTAGTGTCCCTACACGATCTGTCTCCCTGCTCGGAACCGGCGATGGGAAACAAATCGCGATTTCACTGTATTTAGAATTTAAATATTTCACTCTTGTTGGGACACCCTTTAGAATCGCGCTTGTCGAGTTCTCCTCTGACAGGCGTGTTCCCGGCACGGTGGTTCGGCTTAATTAATGCGATAAAGAGATACTCGCGAGCAAGATATTGTTGTCGCGATAACGTATGAAAATACTAGCTAATGGTTACGATAATTCACCGTTCCGCGGTCGCTAATTATGCACGGGCCTAATTAGAATATTTATACATCGTGTGGCGGAGGTCGATTTCTAGAACTCCTTCTCAGCACACTTTACCTTAAACAACGCGTATCGTGTGTATGTATGTGTTTATGTATACATAACCAGAGGCCGGTGTCTGTTTTTTCTCGCTTTCATTCTTTCCCGATCTGAGCGTTCGATCGTTCAGGAAGTCGCTTTCAAAACGCTTTTTGCATTGATTACGGACAAGTGTAAGGTCTCGCGACGGCGCACGATGTCGCTGAAGAATCGTTTCCATTGTGCGAAGCACGTGACTAATTACGGAATGGACGGTTTGCATGAGATCGTCTAGATACGAGGATTAAATCGTTCCTCCGCGGGTTTCTGACGCTGAACCGGATGCTTCGCGCGCGTGATAAGAACATTCGTACGGGCTCCTTCTGGGATACTTCGCATCACCTGTGATTAGTTTACTTTCGTTACTGTTCAGTGGCACTCCTTTCAATTTTCTCTTTGTCTAATCGAAGAGTCGGAGATTTTTAGAATAACTCTTAGTCATTATGCAGTTAACAGGAACTAATTACATTTTTACGGACATTTTGGATGAACAGTTCTTTTAGTCGACAGTGGAAGATATTTGATTAAATGTATAGAAATGAGAAGGTCCGCAGTATAAGTATCGGTTGAGTCGGAACGAACGATTTCAAAGCTTTTCGTTTTAAATTATTCATGCACCTGTACTGCAAGTCGATTGACATTTTACTAAATGTACTTTTTCCAGTTTGGATTACTTCTCGTTGCTAGACTGTAGTACACAATATGCACCTAACCGTTAGAACTTCTTGTCTAATCTTTTTGATGTGAAATTAATGTTTTGGAGCGATATTAAGATACACAAGAAGCGCCTACGGTCTCCTTACAGTAAATAATAATTAGACGAAAACTATCTAGTGGTTTTATGGTTTGAATTTTGATGGTGTTGCGCGGAGATGCGAGCTCGTTGTCACTCGAGTCTCGTATCTCGATTCGAATTGTCGTCACGGTCGCGAAACAGACTCGTCTAGCTCGGCGTCAGGCCAGGAAGGCTCTCGCCTGAATGGAACGGTACACGTGGACGAAACGAGGTCTGCGCTGCTGCGCTGAATCGCCTCGCTAATAGTCATCTTCGAAATTACAAGTTGATAACACGCCGCGAGAAAAAAAAGGTTATCTTGGCTGGAAGCGGCTAACTGAGGCAATCACCGCGAGGCAACACTTTCTTGCCCGCGAAGCTAATTTATCGGGGTTCCCCGGCAGAGCACGCACGCCAGGATCGTTTTTCTCGATGGCCGGCGTCCGCTGATGGGCCCGATGAAAGGATCAAAAGAATTTCCCGTCGTTAATGCAACGAGATATCAAACGGACCTAACGGGCCGACGGAGAGCCCCTCGCCAAGTCGTCATCGTACGCTTTGGTTGTAAATTGGCTACGCGTCATTAATATCAGCCTCGGCGAATTACCACATCACCCTCGGATAACGCGCGGCCCGTACAGCCGATGAACGAGAAACGATAAATGCCAGGACGGCTAATCGACTGCGTCGACCGCGGAGCCTTGCCTTGGAATGTTCGCGTCAGGCTTCTGTTCTGTTTCTAGATGCTTCGCCGTTGTGGACGCCACTCGCGGCTTTACGGCCCCTGATAAATCTTTACCCATCGATGCGCGACTATCGAATTAGAGCCGCGATCTGGATCAACGCGATTTTACCATTTCATTCGATGCTTCGAACGGGGATTCGAGAGATATGTTGAACGACTATCCGGGAATGTCACACTGATTTTATAGTATCTACAAAATGGTAATTGGTTCGCTGCTAATTATAATCTTGATCCATTCGCGCCCTCACAAATGTGTTTGCTTGGTTCGTACGCCATATTTCAACGGTTTAATGGTGATGAAATAAAATAATAATAAATAAGACAAACCAAACATTCGTCAAATAATTATTCGTTATTCGATGATTAAATTTTTTGACTGTCACCATTTTTGTAGTAAACGGTTCATATGTCGTTGTACCAAAAGACAAACCAAACATTCTTCAAACTAGAAATCTTATTTAATTGCTCGTTATTCAATGATTATTCGTCGTTGCACGCAAAGTTTAGAAAATGAACATCTTCGTATAATCAAGATTAATCTGCTTTTAATTATTGCAAAAACAATGCCACCGTTTTTCCCTTCCTCGCGCGCGGGCGTGGGCCACGCGATCTCCAATTTCGTAAATCCAGATCCATCGGCCAAGAAGTTGCTCAACCGAAAAAGAATAAAAAAATAAAACTAAATGATCGATGCGTTACGTCTCTCGCTGGGAGTCTAATCCCAGACGAAAACGGCCTCGCGAAACTCGGTTAATTAACGTCCAGATTATCTCGGACAGTTCGCCGCCGCGGAATGATGGAATAGAGTAGCTTAAAGGAACGCCTGAAGTTTATCGGTGGATCAGCAATTACCTTGACATTATCCGGAGGAATCGGTTAGAACGTCGGACGATAGAGTGTTATTGATAATATTTCTCGATGAGAAAACGGTAAACGTATCTGAGAGCTTGATCCCAGCGATCCGAGAGATCTCGGAGCGCTCTCTCTCTCTCGCTCGCCTGCAAACCGTATCAGTTTCCGCGAACGATTCGCGAGCCTATCTGCCGCGATGTGGTCCGCGGAACTGACTAATGGTGCTGGGGAACGTCAAAGATCTCCTCGCGGATCGATGAAAATTTATCTGAGGCTCATAGTTCAAACGCCGATGGATTTCGGTCTATTATAACTGATAGCCTGCTTCTGACTAACTTATGGCTGCCGGCGCGATAGCATCTTTCCTCGAGAGGTAACTCCGACGAGAGTTTTCAAGTTTGCGATACTTAGGAGACTGGCCAGAGGCGAGATAGCCAGAGTAGCAATGAGGAAACTGGAATTTTTGATATTGTTGGAAATTTATACGCTCGGTATCGTCACGTAGTATTGTAGCGCGTGCGATTATTATGATAGAAGCAGCTGCTTAATGATAGCCTCGCTAACGTTGCTGCTGGCAGCAATGATTTGCTGCTCGGATAGCTTCAATCTGTGTCGATGTGTTGTATTTCGAAAGCGGTTCGCCGATTGATATCGCCTGAAGTTGTTTATTACAACGAAAATGTAGGAACTGCAACAAATAGGGATGAAATTAGCGATTGTAAGAAATTATAGGTGGCTACGCAAATTATTATGCATCTTATAATACGAAAATTATAGTCGAACGGACTATATCAGAATATATCAGAGTGTAAAATTGAATCCTAGTGCACTGACGTTTTTTGGATGTTTCTTTGCGAATTTGTAAGCAAGTCAGAGTCTGTGGCGATTTTCGTAATAGAAGATTTAAGACTTCGGTAATCATCATGAAAGTGGTTAGTAAATCTAACATTAGCGAAAACGTTGAACCGATAACGTAGTTGATAGAGTCGTAAAATTGATGCCTATCTCGAACTTTAATTGGAAAATCTCACTACGCTGATTGAACGCATTCGTAACGCAGAACTTTTCCACGAGTCTTTTGTTCGTAGAATATATAAAAGCTCTGATATCAAGAGATATAAATTGTCAATAATTGATAAGGTGGACTGGTTCCATTACGGTCCCAGATAAAATTCGTTCAGTTTGCGGTTGAATAAATGGCGGAGCCCGGGGTCGGTGCCATTCGCAGGTGTTCCACTAGCGAATGTGGATCAGATTAGACTGATTTGCGATCGTGGAGGACTCTTAATATTGCTCGGGCTTAGAGCGAACTGCGGCGGTGATTGGAATCTTGATAAACGTTAAACGGTTCAGGGGTAACGCGTGAAAAACAATTAATTACATGGTGCAGATGGTATTGAGCGGTTAATTGGTATGCGTACTGCGTTTACGTGAACACGTAAGAACATGGAAATTGTAAATTTTCTTAGTGGTGAAATATTGATTTTTCTTATGCTCGCGCGCGCGAAAAGAAAATCGAACTACCTGGGAGCGAGTGAAAAAATGTTCTTCGTCAAAAAGATTTAGAGAATGGAACACATAAGAGCGAAAAACAATACAGGCTTTGGACACTAGAAAGTTAACAAGAGAACTTTTCCGAGGAGGATTTCATATAGAGTGATTTAAATTTCATTTTTAATTTATTTAAAAATCGGAAAAGTCTAACTAACCACCTTCAAACAATTGTTGCGTCAATGTTCATTTTATCATTTATTATACTAATTTGATTAGGAGGTCAATTCATTGAAATACCATTTATTAATTTAAGAATCTTATTTACAATTATTTATTTCTCATTCTTTATATAACTTTCATGCCAAATAAAAAAGATGTTCTCGATCGTTCAAGCGTTTGGAATTAAGAAAAATGGAGCTACCTGCTATCAGAAAAATTAATTTCAACGAGAAATTTTACGTCGAATGAGCTACGAAGCTGATTTTGCATCGAATGTGTTGGATCTTCGACACTGTTTCAGTCAGATCATTAACACCGATGTCCGTCGGCAACAATTTTGAGTGCATCGCGAAAAAAAAACTGCAAGTCCATTGCTCGCACTAATCTCGCGACCACAAGTGGAGCGTCGGCAAATAACATTGCTCCATAGAATCCACGAAATCGTTTGCTCGACCGCAAGCGCTACCAGTTTTCCGCGACCGCAAGAGAAGCGACCAGAAATAGAGCGACGTCCTTTGCAACAGAGAAGATTTTTCGAAACTTGTTTCTCCCGATTGCTTTCCATATACAGCTGCAACGCGGAAGTTCAGAACAATCGTCGCTGCAATGGAAACCTTGAAACGTTAACAGGATGACTGCTATGTCGGTCATATATGAGTTACGCTATTCTCTCATCGGGTCTAGAAATCAAATTTCACTGTAATATATACGAGGAAATTAATTTTTACTGTACTGTATTAAACAAACCTAACTTTCATTATAATATATTCGAGCCAATTAATTTTCACTGCAATGTATTGGAGAAAATTAATTTTTGCTGTACTATATCGGAGAAAATTAATTTTGACTGTGTATATTATATTGGGAAAAATTAATGTTTATTTAATATATTGGAGAAAATTAATTTTTTCTGTGTACTACATTGGGAAAAATTAATTTTTACTGTACTATATCGGAGAAAATTAATTTTGACTGTGTATACTATGTTGGGAAAAATTAATGTTTATTTTACTATATTGGAGAAAATTAATTTTTACTGTATGCTATATTGGGAAAAATTAATGTTTATTTTACTATATTGGAGAAAATTAATTTTTACTGTATACTATATTGGGAAAAATTAGTTTTTACTGTACTACAGGGTGACAAGAAATAACGGAGTTAAACATTTCTTATTATAATTCTGTCAAATCGACGAATTTTGAAAAACCAAATGATAACAACCATAACATAGACCTTTAGTATTCATATATTTAAGAAGTTTCGAAGTGGCCACCCTTTGAGCCGATTCAGAGGCTCAAACGTGTTTTGAAATTTTCGGCTATGGGCCGCAGCTCTTCTGGCGTCATTCGGTCCCACACCCAGCGCAGAGATTTTTTCAGCGACTCGAAACTTTTATGGGGCCGAGCACAGGCCCTGGCCTCCAAAATCGTCCATGTTATGGTTGTTATTATTTGGTTTTTCAAAATTCGTCAATTTGACAGAATTATAATAAGAAATGATTAACTCCGTCATTTTTTGTCACCCTGTATATCGGAGAAAATTAATTTTCATTGTAACATAGATAGGACAAAATTAACTTATATGGGATAGAATTAATAAAATTAATTCTAAGGATTGTACAATGCAGAGAGGTCAAAGCACAGTGACCGAGAAAAATTTGATCTATCCAATTTTGGTTTCATTGATCAAACTACTCCGATTTAATTGGAGTGTCTAAGGACTGTAATTTGGCAATCGTGTTAATCGTCACATAAAAATACTCGAAAGCGCCCACATACCTAATAGAGGGAAAAATGCGAGTACACGTATTAGACCAATTTTCCGACCACAAGTGGAGCACCTGCGTATAACGTTGGGTCCGCGAAATGGTCCAAATTGTTCGAGTGCTTTGAATTCCTCGGTGACCGCAGAGGGAGCGACCATAAGTGAAGTAACACCTTCCATTTTACCGTGCAATTGAATATTTTTTCGAAAGTATAGCCATGTTGCATGGAAATACTTCTTTTCGTACTAAATCATTCGGTCGAGGCTTTGCGAAACGGTCTCACAGAAACCAATCTCCAGGGTGACAGATGAATTATTGCGTTGAATATGAATTGGTAGAAATGTAGATTGAGGGACCTGTATTTTCAAGCTTCACTTTTCCTCTTGTGCGAAAATAAATCTGTTGAATGACGTGTGTTGGAACAAAATTCTGAATGGAAATCCAAAATGAAAATGAGTAAGTCTGTTAAGCAACAAACGAAACTATGAATGAAACACAGTTTATGGTATTCTAGTGTACAGTCTATACAGTTTATTATAATTATTATCAGTGTGCGAATCTAACTAAATCTGAAATATAAATAAACCTGTTAAGGAACAACGTATTTGAACGCAATTACGAATGCAACGCACTTTGTTCAAAGGATATTAAAAAGAAAATGAATCTGTTAAACGGAAATGTATTAAAAAAAAATTTTTTAAGTGAGAAGGAGTAAATCAGTAAAAAAAAGTGCAACTAAATCTGTTGAAAACAATAACATATTTGAACGGAACTGTGAAGCAGAATATGATGAGTGAAAATCCAAAGGAAATATAAGAAATACAAGAATATCTTTTAACATATTTGAACGGAACTGTGAAGCAGAATATGGTGAGTGAAAAATCCAAAAGAAATATAAGTATATCTTGTAACACATTTGAATGGAACTGTGAGTGAAACACAGCAGCCATGACAGTGACAACATTAAGCAAAGCATGAACGAATCACGATTTACTAAATGAAAATCTAAAATGAAAAACAGTTGAATCTTTGAGCCTGTAGTAATTTGTGGCAACCGAAATGCTCGTCGAGAGCCGAGTGCAAGGAACCAGGAAAAGAGTGATCCACACGTAGCTAGATATAGCGAAAAAGAAATTGCACGCGGAATAGGACGCGGCGCGGCGATCCCGTGAAATCGTATTCGCGTATCGGGCCGCTATCCGATGCGTAGCATCGCGTAACGGCCCAGGAAAAAGTGTTGCTGGAAACGAGCGTTGCATCGCGGAGGTCAGAGTTTTAGAAAGAGGCCTTAAGGTTGTTACGAGCAGCGCCGTAGTAATTACACGTTGCCCCGGCGCGATATTGCGTTACGTGCATGCATTACGCACATAGTTCGGCGCGCGATGCGGCAGCGAGAAAAACGATACGTCCCGCGGCGGACGATAAATTCCGCTCGAAAGCCTTGTCGGGATGATTGCCTGGGTGAGCTGACTCGGGACGTGATAATCGACTCGGTTCCCGATTTCGGAATCGTCCGATGACTACCAGTTCCGCCATTTTATTCCTAGGTCGCTCGCGAGGCGTCCGTCAAACCCGAAAATCAAGAATATACTCCGCCAAAATTACTTGCCCGTATATTAAATATCAAGACTATGTATTAGTATATTAAAATCTTTTTACCTTTCCAGCAAATATAAAATAAGAGACAGTCTGAATATTAGAAGATTTATCTAAATTTTTAATCGACAACGATGCTGTTTGAATTAATGCACACGAATTGCTATAACAATTTATTTTATCGAACGAAATGTTAACACTAAACCTACCATCACCATTCAAAATGACCAGTTCCAGATTTATTATTTCACAATTATTGAAATAATATGAATGATTTTCTAAGAATTGATTGTATAAATATCTTTAGTAGAGCACGTATTGAGCATTTCTATAAGGAAACATGTAACAGTTAATTTTAAGGCTCGGTAGGTTTAGTGTTAATAAACTCTATACAAAGAATTTTTTCATTCCCACGCTAAAGAATCGCAAAAAATTGTTATTTTTGTGCCAACATCACCTGCACTGAATACGATCATGAATATTTATACAGTTTTTTCCTGCAAAGCGTGATGAGATACTTTTTCGTCCCACTATAGCCGTTTAATTTTTTGGAAATCTTGCAATGAATCGATAAATGTTGATCGGTTCTCGAAAAAAAGTGATTGCAATTGTTATAAGATTTTTGTTGGCTGGTAATCAACGTGTTTCTGGCTCGTTATGAATACGCCGTAGATTTTATGCATTCATAGCGCATTCATAATTGGATCGTGGTTCAATTACTGGGTTGAGTCATAAGTAACTTCCGCCACGGATGGCGAAAATTCAATGCATAATAAATGGAAAAATGCTAATGAGCATTTTTTTGTTTCGCGATGACTGCTACGAGAACAAGGAAGCCGATACTTGTGACAATATCATAGTCCGAAATGAAATATAAGATGATTGAACTGATTCGTTCAGTTACAAATTACTAGCAAACATAATTTAATAGAATAAAATGGCAGTATTGGCATTTATCGTTGTGAACAAGTCAGGTGTATTTCCTAGTTTGCCGAAAAATAAAATGCACGTTTCAGAACATCAGCTCAGCTAATTGGAAGAAAGTGTTTTCAATTTTTTCCTTTTCCGATAATTCACCGCGCACTCGAATCTTTTATTTTGTCGGAACACGGTTAACGTTGGTGGAAAGAGAAATTTCGCGTTGCATGATTATATCGCATCGCTAAGATATGCTCACGTCGAGATTCTAGGAATTGATGCATCGGCGAATCGAGCCGTAAAAATTTCATCGTCCGCAAAAGAAAATGGCGGCAACCGGTCACGATAGCTTCTCAGCGCACATATAACGAAATCCTGCTAATATAATTTCTTCCGCGTGTTTCCAGTTATTCTTTATCTACCAAAACTGATGTTAAAAATACTTCGTTCTACGCCATTTATGGTATATCAACATTGAGCTTCGATTAACTATTAAATATTAGGAGTACCACTGAACAGTCCATCGTTTTAAAAATATTTCATTTATTTCTTCTTTTGCGAAATTCAAATAAATGTGGAAGTATTTGGACAGAACGCGTATTACAGTTGATTCGGAATTTTAAGAGCATAGATCGTCACTAGACTGCGGATCTTTATGCAAAATAAACATTCTCTTCCATGAAAATTTCTTTCTAATTTTTAACAATCTTAATAGATTGAAAACAACATATGGCCGTTCTTAAATCCGAATTCTATCCATCCATTTTTGTCATAAGTGCATAAAATCCGCAGTCTACTCGTCACATTTCCTGCTGGACAAAATTTCTGTTGCACACGTTCATCATGCGATAACTTGTGCAATTTCTTTCGTAAAAACGTACGATTTGCGAACAGATATTATTTCGCGTCCGAAATAAATTTGCCAGGAACTCGTTAAGCCGAGAGATGCGTATCTCGAACATTCGTTCATCTCCGTGGTCATCCGTTTTCCAAGAAGAAGCGAATTTGAACATATATGTATCGCCCGAGGCGGTCTTTATCGCGCTCGTTAATTGGAAATCGAACTTTACGAGCGCAGATAAACCACTGTATTAACGAAGACGGTTAGGTTTCTCGTTTATACCGTCGATCTCATCACAATGGCGCAATAAAAACGAACCGAGGATATTGCCGATAGGTGACGAAATGGCAAAAGGGGACACTATAGAAATGGAAGCGAGCAGACAGTGCAGGACGCGACCTTAAGGAATTGTTTCTCTAACCGCGCCGGAAAAATTGCACGAAAGTTGAACGCAATGTAAAACAATTTCAAACTCTTTGTACCATAAAACTGTACTTTTGAGCCTAGTTTGAAATATGATCACCGAAAATCACAACTTTTTGCAATTTTCAACTGAAAAATAGGTAAGTCGCTTTCTGTATGCTCGCTTTAAACGACGAAGATTTATCTAAACATTTCGAATGGTTCTACAACACTTGAACGCTGTGTTATCTAGCAAGAATTTTGAAGAAATACGATAAAAAAGGAAAATTGATGTTGAAATGCATAATTGTACGGGTTCGGGTCTGCTCGGGTCGCTAATGTGAGAAACCCGCGAAAACGATCTCCGAAAGGTCGATAAGGCAGTTTCGCGCTGAATAGGAGAAGAAAAAGTCAGGGGTGGACGGGGGATGGTGGTCGGGGGAGTGGCTAATACTCGTATTCAGACTTATTTCTAAAGACACCGGTAACGAGGATCGAGATAATGGATGAAAGAACGAGCGAATGCATTAATATCCGTCCTTCGAGGTAATTAATGAAATCCGAGGCGGGAAAAGAGAAGAATGGCGCGGCTCTTCCGGTCGTAAGTCTCACGTGCGCTCGGCCTTTCGAACCGGTTGATCGGATACAGTCTGGAAAACCCGGGACGAACGTTGCTCAACAGATTTTCACTTCGTTTCGAATCTTCTGTCAGCCACTCGCACATGAAATGTCGTTCTAGACTACCGCATCGTAAACGCCCTCAGTGTAACAAAAATGAATCTATTTCCAAGTTCGAGTTTTTGGTGCAAGAAACAAATACCAAACTGTTCTGAACCGAATCATTTTCGTATCTCAATCTCGAAGGTAAACAATCAGCCTCTAGACAGTTGAAATTTCATCCAGATTAAAATTAACTCTCTGAAGTTAATATGAATGATTAGACTGCGGATCTTTATGCAAAATAAAAATGTTTTGCATCGATTGCGGGAAGCAGGAATAACATAAAAATAAATTTCATCCCTTAACGATTGTGTTACATTAAAAGCAACACTACAACATTCTTGAATTTTTGAAATCTTTTGCTGTTTCATATTTCACCGAAGCAATTTCTTCACGAGTGTGTAAAGATCCGCTGCCTATGAATAACTAATAATTTAATGTGGATGTCAAGGAGTTAGAATTTAGACCCTTAGTTCGCCATTAATTTACCACACCAAAGTGCAAGAGTCTTGCTTGCAATAAAAAATGTCAAATATAGCTTCGCTATAGTGTTCCTTCATTTAAACACAACCGTGCAGCCGGGATGAAGCTCAGCAAAGTTTCCTGATCTGATCTGTACTATCTAGAAGTGTCAGGGTTGAAATTCTCTGAGCGACATTTTATGCGCGAATGTCTGATCGAAAGCTCGCTCGACCTCGGAGAATTAGGTCGTCCGATCGAGTCTCCCGAGAGAAAATTTGCAGCAGGGCTCGAAGAAAGTCTGGAGTGTGTTCCTCGGGCAGAATTCCTCGCAAAATCGTCCGTCAAACGATTCGCTTTCACTCTCTTACGAATAACAGACGGCGAGACACGCGAGCGCCGCGCCGGCTGACCGAACGGGCGAAGCGTGCGCGCGCGCGCGCGTTGAGTATGTATCTAAATCACAGCTCGTGCTACTAATTACTTATAACGTTATATACCTTTCTCGATACTCTGTTACTTACCGATCACTATGTTACTTCCATTAGTCTACGATTTTTCCTTGCGTGTACACATAGATACGTGTGAAGTGACGAACAAAAATAAAAGAGAACAGGGACGGTTGTAGGAAGACAGTGTTTAGGGAAGAGAAACGAAGAGAGAAGAAACTCGAAAGAACAATAAAAAGTAGAATCATTCTATGTATAAAATAACGTTAATATCTCATAGTGGTATTAAATATCGTTGATCGATGGGCGATCGTCGATCCACGGGCCACCGATCTCCAGCCCTTTCGCGCCAATCGGTCGTCTTAGGAACAACAATTTCGTCGAGGATCGTGGTCACCGTCGATCGACGATCCGACTAATTGATTACGTGGTATAAAAAAATAAAGGGCGTGCTTGCCTGCTTATATCATATTCACTCGTGAATCCATCGACAGAACGAGCCTAATCAATTTGACTGTCTGCGAGGCGAATCACCGAACTGACCACCTTAAAATTTACGAAAAGAAGGGTCAAGGGTAACTTGCTCGAGTCACGTTCTTCTCGAGGTCGTCGATTTCTCGAAACCGTCATAGTTCGAGAGTATATCTCGGCAACAATTATTCTACTTTCAATTAAATACGCGGCAATATCGTTGCGAGCGAGGCTACCTCGAAGTCCTCGTGTGGTGTCTCTTTCTCGTAAATTCAAAGGTGCCGAAAAATGTTCTTGCCTCGCCCCTGCAGATGTCACCAGTTCAGACTCGCAGGCATTAACAGGATCCGCGACAAAGATTCGATCGGGATCGACTAAAAAATTGAAAAACATAGTCACGTTAATTGCAACTCTTCGAGCACCAAGGTATCTAGTCTCCATATATCCACGACTGCGAACGTCAACTTCAAAGTCTCCGCTTCATCCCCATCGTCCTCAGTGCCCGAACAGTTGACACGCGAAGACGCGAACCGTAAGTCTGGACTGGCGACAGGGACGATCGTCATGGAAGCATGTGTTTGCTCGGTGTCGATGAATTCACGATTCGCGGCTTTGTGGACGGTTTCCTGCTTTCACAGGTGATAGAATCCGCGACTGGGGGGGGGGGAGGGGGCGCCGGTAAAAGAAGAAGCGCCGATCTCCGCGGTTCACCGGTGTCAATCTCGTTAGCTATCTTCGCAGAACTGGTTAATTAAATATCGACGGGCCCGGAGGTGGTTCCTCGAGGTCCGTCGGCGCTAAGATTCGTTCTAGGACGAGTGGGCCTGATCGCGAGACGGGTTCAACCTATCTGACGTTGGCCCGAAGACTCGTCGATCCCGCGATCGTTGCCATTGGTCATGGTTCGCTCTGTGCTCTCGGGGCTCTAACCTCGTCGATCGTAGATCGTTTCGTTCGGTGAACGAAGACTCAAACGCCGGGAGAAGAAGGACAGCAATGTGGGGGGATAGAATAAGAGAAAGAGGGAGAGAGACAGACAGAGTGATAGACAGAGAAAAAGAGCTATAGAATAGAGAGTGAGAGAGAGAGAGAGAAGACTCGCACCGTGTGCCCCATCCGGAGAGGAGAGGCAGCAACGACCTGATGAGTTCGACGGGGCATCGAGCGATCTCCAGGGTCCTCCAAGTCGACTAACTAGGTGGATTGCAAGCGTTCCCCGAAGGGTCGACCGAGACCGGGTGCGACTGACTCCTGTTTGTCACACTGGTGGTCGTGGTGGTGGTGGTCTCAGCCGACGGGCTGGGATTCCCGCTGTTCCCGTTGTTGTTCCCACTGTTCCCGGTAGCCTGTTGTTGAACGCTCGGCTTCTGCGTGACGTGGGTCTGATAGTGCTTCGCCAGGTGAGCCTTCTGCCGGAAGCTCTTGCCGCAGAGGGAGCAGGCGAACGGTTTCTCGCCCGTGTGCGTCCGGATGTGAACGTTCACGCTGTACTTGTCCTTGAACCCTTTGCTACAGATGCTGCAGTAGTGAAGCGAGCGTTCCTTGCGCTGAACGCTGCCCGGAGATCCACCGGAAGCACCTTGTTGCTGGCCACCGGTGCCCCCTCCGCTTTCCGACCCACTGTTCCCATTACTAGCCGCGTTTGCGTTGTTGTTGTTCCTATTGGTGCGTCTGCAGTACTTCTTGGGGGTTTTGGCTGGGACCACTCTCGAGGGAGCCAGCTGGATCTGGTTGGTCGTCTGCTGCTGTTCCACCTCCGCCCGGGCGGCTGTCTGCTGTTGTAGAACATCTTGTTGAGCTGCCGTGACGACCGTGACCGTGCTGACCTGGCCAAGGTCCGCTGGCAGAGTGATGGTACCCAGACTACCGCTGGTCGGGTCCAGCGTGTACATCACCGTGGTCGTCGCAGACACATTACAGACTGGTTCCAGGCTACAATAAGACTCCACCACTTCGTTGGCTATGCTCTTCAGCTTCTCGTAGTCACCGGGACGGTAGGTCGTCTGGTCTAACTGGGACAGCAGCAGGTCCTCGTCCGTGCAAGTGTGCATAGACTCGTCCTGCTGTTGTTGTTGCTGTTGTTGCTGCTGTTGCTGTTGTTGCTGCTGCTGTTGCTGTGGATCCGAGACGATCTGCAACGCGGCGTTACTCGTCACCGGCATCGCTATGGAGCCCTGGTTGGCCGGCGACGAGGACGACACCACCTGCGGAGGCCCAGTGTACAGTTTCCCTTGAAGAGCGCTTCTCAGAAGACTCTCGGCGGAGTCGCCAGCTCCGACCGCGACCGCAGCCGCGGCTGCGACCGCCGCCTCCTGCAGATTCTGGTCCGAGAGCTTCCAGTCGTTGTTGTTGTCGCCGCCCGCGCAATTGCCGCTGTTCGACGAGGCCCGACCGCACAATTCTTTGCTCTCGACGAAACCGCTGTCGTCGGTGGTGTACTGCGAGGACGCCACGGAGAAGCGGTCCGGGTGAAACCTGTCGTTGACCGTCCGCGACACCTCGCTCACGTTCGTCGTTTGATCGTGATCCGGCTCGTTGGAGGCCGGCTCCATGCTCAGGATAGCGTCCAGATCCAAGTTAGGCCGCAGGGACCAGGAGTCGCTGGACGTCGGTGCCGGACTCTTGCAGCAGTCCAACGCGTCCATCGAGTTCGCCTCGTTGTTCAGCACGGTCAGAGTGTAGATAGCCCCGTCCGTGTTCTGTCTGTCGTTCGTGGAACAGCCTCGGCCGACTGTTTGATGATGGTCGTTCGATCCCTGATGAACATTCACGGTGTCGTTCCCGTGGGTCTGGGCGTTCGCCGACCAACAGTACTTGTTCAGGTCCTCTAACAGTATGTTGCAGGTTTGCTCTTTGCTCTCGTCGGTGCCCCAATAGTCGCAGTCCGACTGGTCCATCGGCGTCTGCTCGTTGCTCTGCTGCACGTTGCAGGCGTTGTGATGGGTCCGCACGTGGTGGTGGTGGTGATGATGGCCCAGGGAGCTCGTGATCGTCGAGACCGGCGGCAACGCGGTCAGGGTGTTGTTGTTCGTTTCTTTGATGAACGGCGAGCCGTGGAGGTCACGACTGGTCTCGTGTTCCTCGTGGCTTTGCTGCAGGTAGCCCATACTTCGGCAGGTGGTGCGATGAAGGAAACTCTCCTCGTCGGACACGCCGTCGGCGGACGCGCAATGCGGCGGTGGAGACACCACGAAATCGAAGAAGTCCGTCTTCGGCAGATCCTCTCCGCCCCCTCCCGGGGCAAACGCCTCCGTTAAATCCATCGAATCGTTCAAGCGGTGGGTTCTCGTGGTTGCTTCTTTATCGGGATCAGGACACCGGTGGCCTTGCTAGGCTGGCTGGCTTGCTGGCGCGGTAACGGCAAGACGTTTCAGCAGAAGATCTGGTGCCTCCTCGACCACCGCATCCTTGAACTCTGGGAATTACCTGGACAGACAGAAGCGGAGGTTCAGTGAAAGTTCAGACATTTCTATTATCGATATCAACGGCCCGACTCGATCAACACCCGCCACAACGTCGGGACTTTCTCCTCGGAGCACAATAGAGACTCCCGCGTTATGCCGGTCAGCAAAAAGTCTGGCAGGATATTGGCAGATTCGTGTTTCATTTTTCTTTTGGCTGCCAAGTGTTCTTTGACTAAAATACTATTCTGTAACATTTCAGATCTCCGCCCCCTTCGATCGAGGGTAATACGGGGATGAAAAACTTGAACTCTTCACTTTTCATTCTCTCAGTTATTACTTGAGATTTTTAGATGAAAAAATTCAAGCAAAAATGGAGCTGCAAACTAGCGTGATTTCGGACTAAGTGCAACTAAAAACACGTGACACGTATTATAATTCTTGCGACAAGTAAAAATGTTTAGTACACGATGCACATGTATGTATCACGTAAGATTTCGTTCAGCCCAGAGTGAAGTGCCATTGCCAAGGGTACGGGGGACCGAGCGTACAACCCCCAGAAAGATTCCCGAGCCTCGAACGCGCGTCAAGGTCTGCGGCGACTTGTCATCGATCCACGGAAAAAAACGGGTCGGCTCAGCAGCAAAGTTGCAAAACCGTTCCCGGTAACGGGTGGAAAAATGCCGATTCGCCGTCCCTCCCCGTATCGAATCCCATAGAATCCGAGGACAATGGCGCATACCGCGCCGCCGTGTCCCAGATTTTCCAGCGTTTTCTTAGGCGACGGGCCAGCAGCAGCAGCAGCAGCGCGCGCGCTCACAGTGGAATAGGATCGCTGGCTGGCGCATTAGGCCGAAGAGCAGGGCTGGCTCTCTCGCATGCTCTAGGCGTGGGAACGCACCGTGGCCGTGTATAAATTCACCACAGCCATAGCCGGCGAAGTCAGCCAGCCAGCTAGCCAGCCAGCTAGCTTAGGTACAACGATCGGGCACCACGTAGGTACCTACATACTGACTCTCCGGGAGTCAGAAGGAATCGAGAAAGAGAACGCCCGGCCGCCGAAGAAGGACGTCGAATCGTTGGAACGGGAGAGAAATAGACTGCAGTCTGAGGCGGTGGCACGATAGAGAACGAAACGAGGATAGATACAACGAAGACAGCCGAGCGAGAATAGAGAGCGACTGTGATAGAGAAGACGCGGATAGGCATGGAAAGATAGAGACCGAGACACGCCAGCGCAGGAGACGACGACGCGCGACGGGGGGACGCAAAGACCAGAAACTTTGTACACACGGATAAAACACGTCCATAGAGTCGCGGGCGCGCGAGCGCGCGGCTGGTATGAGGCATAAGCAACGCTTGCGCAACTTCTTTTCCGCGAGCTATCATACTACAACGCACTGTACCAAATTAATGCGGCAACAGTGCAGACGCAAGCCACGCTCCGTGCGCTGGCTGCGGTTAAATGCCAGCCACGGTGTATAACAATTGATCGAGGGCCGTTGCAACGTCGAGCCTTGCTTGCTCGCTTGCTTGCTAGATAGCTAGCTAGCTCGCTCGGTGCTACAGCACCCGGATGTCCGAGGACGGAACAGTCTCTCTCCGCGTTACGAAATCGAGTCCTGGAATCGCTTGTGCACTAGATCATCCGCGCTGATCAAGCTGGCACGCCGCACACGGACGCGCCAGCCGATTTTACGGCTGTCCCGGATTGATTGGATCTTCCGGGACGGCACACTGTGCCACGGTTTTTTTGCCGAAAACCTACACAGAAATTCCGATTGCCTCGACTAACCCGGTCAACAATCCATTTTTCAGGAGTGTGGAACCGTAAATATAGTCTTACAAAGCCTATACACTTCAAGCATTCGCCATTTCGCCAATTTCCAAGATAAATTATTTCCTCTGCTGTGGGTGATAACGTCAATGGAACAGATTAAGAATTATGTTGAATTTATTTGGTTTAGACCGCCCTGAGATTTCTAAACATGCATTTAAATCAGAACAACTTTTTCACGAATGGACTAAACGACTTCAATTTCTCTGTAAGGCTAGAAGCATTAGTTCAGTAAATGACGTCTAGAAAATATTTTGAAAAAAATGCATTTGGTCGAAAGTGTGAAAAAAAATCGTAAAAATTGATTTTTACAACCTTTTTAGCTGGGCCAATAACGAAAATTTAAAAGATGCGTGTTGGTCACCTCGTATAAATTATACATTGAAATTGGTTAATTGGTTTACGAGTTATAAACGATCAAAAGTGCAATTTTTACCACTTTCGAATAGTTGCAATTTGTACCACTTTTGATCGTTTGTAACTCGTAAACCAATTAACCAATTTCAATGAAATTTTGCGAAGCGTATATAATTTATACGAGTTGTCCAAACACATCTTTTCAAAATCAATTTTTACTATTCTTTTTCACAATTCCGACCAAATGCATTTTTTAAACATATTTTCTTGGACGTCATTTACTAAACTAATTCTTCTAGCCTTACAGAGAAATTGAAGTCGTTTTGTCGATTCATAAAAAAGTTATTCTGATTTAAAGTGTGTTGAATTAGTTATGCTCGTTAGCGTATATTAAGAATTCTTCTCTATGACGAAAGAGTAGGTAAATCAAGTACAGAACAAAAATTATAACGTACATCATCATTTTGAAAAGAATTCATGAAGATCGATAAATTTTTCATGATTAAAGAACAATGATGTATTATAGGACCATCTTTATTGTGCACAAAGGTCCGCAATATAAATAGTAATATCTATTATCATTATAATGAAATGATTATTATTATTATTACTAGATTTTTACTAGATTTGAAATAGATAATTTTTTATCCATTAGCCCAGACTGATGTAAATCGTTAGCCGGATAGCAGTAGGTTCCTCGATTGTTTCGAGAATCGGATGCGAACTCTTACCAATTCGTCAATGCCATTAATTGTGCCAGTATCTAACAGGCGATCAAGCCTGTCAAAATTGCCAACGCTATTTTAAGACGCGACGTCGCCGTATGCTTCCTGCGAGAATGAACCAGCGAGCGGGATACATATTTTTGATTAATGTCTCGTGCCATTGTCAATTACATAATCGCGCGATGCTTGCGAAATAATTGGTCGCGAAATTTAGGACAAGAAGAACAGTAGAAGAAGTAGAAGGAGCAAGCAATGCTGTAGTCGTTCCAAAGAGAGAAATAAACTTAGACTGCGAAATAGTTATTTAATAGAAAGTAGTTGAACGTTTCGGCAGAGAAAATTTCGTTTACTTACAAATAATTCTATTTGTCTCAGAAATTACAAATCAACTTTTCTGAACTCTGCTTCGGTATTTTTAGTGTTAATATTTTTATCAATAATAAAACATATAAAATATGGATTACAAGTTATTTGTTTCTTTTGCATAATAGGTTGCTTTCTTTCTAATTTTCATTTTCATTTTTATCTTTCACTTTTAGATAAAATTGAATAAATGTGTTTATTAACCGCGCACGGGTTAAACGATGTGTGAAAACATCCGTCAAAATATCCAATTAATTTTAATGTCGAGTCAAGGTGATAAAATCAAGCAAAAATAAAAACCATCCCCGAAGTATGGCAATATACTAACAGCGCTGCACGTGAGTCAGATTGGGAAAAGCCAGGCACCACCTCCTCAGAGACAAATGAGCGCCTTAATACATTAATAAACAATTCTGGAGCTTTAAACGCAACAATAGTCTCTCGAACAGCATGTCTGAATATTAATCACTGTATATTATCATTCTTGTTACCGGTTAGTATTTTCCATTACGAGTACGTATCGTAGGTACTACCCGTTCGTTTCTCTCGCGATCAGTACGCAGATCGCAATCGCTATGATAACTCATCGATGATCTTTTAATGTCGATTAAACGTACGTATTGTGGCCTGACATTTACAATCGCACATATGGCTCTCGTAATTGCGATCTAATTCGTTTCTATGTACAGATCGAATCTCCATTTTATAGCGTTGCGTCTTTAACCTAAGAGAATGGGTTCAACGATCCTCTTATGCCGGTGAAAATTTGTAATTAGTAGACTTTTATGTATCTATGCCAAAAATAGGTACGTACAATTTAATGCAGTGGACACATTAATCAGATTAATATCGGTGTATTAGTTTCAGCTTAATCAGATAATTATAAAAATGAGATTTTTAATTTTTATTTTATATAAATGTATATTTTTAAATATATTTTATTAAAGAAAATTGTTTATTTTGTATCATATTACTGTATGTATTATATTATCATTTTAAAATCCAAAATTTTTTGATTTTCAGCTATTGCACGCTTGAAGTGTACATTCAGAAAATATTTTAGGAAACTTCTACGGAATTTTTTTAAGACGATATGAGGTTTGTTTTGACATATTTTTTAACATTCTAAGAATATTACAGAACCGCTTTCAATATTCTCTGTTCAGTATTACATCGATTTATAGTCTAAAAATTGGTGCAGAAAGATTATGAATACTATTGTGTTGGCAAGAAAATGATTTCGGTATTTTAAGGTGAAATAGAGCCCAACTTTTGTTTATTCAAGCAATGAACTTTGATAAATAAGCTATTTTCCATTTTGTTCAAAAATATTTGATTGATTAGAGTTCATCGCTTGAATAAAAAAAATTGGGTTTCACTTCACCTTAAAATACCGAAACTACTTTCTTGCCAACCCAATAAAATGTTGACATTATCTATACACTTTTGTTGGTTATTCAAAGGTAATGTCTTAATTCTGTCTTATTCTATACTCGGTAATTAATCCAATTTAAGAAATCCAGCGATAAAAAGTCGCCGCAGAGCGGTCGCAGCGAAAGGTGAGACATCGGCTTGTTAGCCGTTGTTAATGGACTCTTGTTAACCCGGATCCAACAAATTACTTGAAAATATGTACTTCTCCCCAATTAAGCAGAGCATCCAATCGATGCCCGATTCCGTTTCCAGTTGCCTGATCGCTTCATTAAAACGCCTCGATCGAGGCTCGCCGAACAAGAAAAACCAGACGCAACGGAAGAAAAAAAAAATGTCGAAACCGGAAATTCGACGACGACAACGACGACGACGACGACGACCGGGCCGAGAAGCGGGAAAAGCAGTAGCAGGTGTCGATCGACGAACCGCAAAAAGGGTTATGAATTCGGAGAAACCGTGGCGGTTATCGGTTCTCGTTAGCCAATTTCGTTGTCGGTTATTTCCGCCGCGCCGCAGAACCGCTCGCCCCGGAATCAGACAGTTAAAACTCGTTCGTTCGAAACTTTTTTACTCCGTGAAATCGGTTGCGAGACCGAAGCGAGATCGGTCGAACTTCACGATTCGACCGGGTCCAGTTGGCTCCGGGCGATCCGGTCCACAAATCGATCGCAAGTTGCTCAAACTTCGGCCATCGATCGTTACCTCTTCCACTTTCCTATCGGCGCGCTTCGAAACTAGATCGCTCGTTGCGCAAGCCGCTCGGCTTCGTGAAGGAAAATCGGTCGCAGAGGCGGGGGAGGCCGGGGGGTGTACTCTATTGTACCCTTTCATCGCTCCGGGGACGATCGACGATCGATCGGGTACCAACGGATCACGGACGAGTCCGTTTTGTCGCAAGGATCTATCCTTTTTCTAGGACACGCTACTCTTCTGACCGATTCGGCCGTTCGTCACTGTCAACCCTTCGCTGGTTACTAGTGGTTACGCGAAATCGTGATGATATGATCAGGGCTAATTAGTTCTGGATACAATAGTGTTCTGTTGGAATATACAATGTTCCGGCATTAATCAGAAAAAAATTAAACCGACTTCGAAAAAACGCACTGAAAAGTATGCAATAATTTCCATTTAATTTATGTGAATACACACACGAACTTAAATATAATACAATCTTTTCGGAGGCGGCGCAAAATTGAAAATTATCGACACTGAAAATTACGAAAATCCTTAAATTCTTTTACATGCTTTCACATATTAATGTATCTTCTCTTCCCACCTACTGATTTCCAAGTTCACCATATTCCAATGAAATCATAATCAGCAACATCTGTCATTTGGAAAATTTTCAATTTTGCGCCGCCTCTCCGAAGAGATTGTATTGTATTTAAGTTCGTGTGTATTCACATAAATTAAATGGAAATTATTTCATACTTTTTAGTGCATTTTTTTAATAAAATATTTCATTTCACACTTTTTAGTACAACGAGCAGAATTTGTAGAACACCGTATGATGGGTTTTCAGTCTTATTGGTTACTTCACATGGTGAACTTCATATGGTTTCAAGCAATAAATAAACAATAATAATGTACTACATTATTTGTTTGATAAATTTGGTCTGCTTGATGAAATTTGGCAGGTCATTTATTTTTTTATTAAAGTCGTATATCAATATTTTGATTAGATAATTATCTTATTTATTGATTATTTGATTAGATAATTATCAGATCATTGATATACAACTTTAATGACAAAAATATAATGTAGCACATTATAATTGATTCTTGGATAATTTGAGTAATTCATATTGTTATGTGAATAAAAATACTGAACTTTTCAATGGCACATATAATAATTTTATTCTTGGTGATTTTCTCTTCAAATTAATTGTGTAATAATTTCACTGGAGTGGAAACAATACCACAGTATGTTTAAATGGTTTAAACATTTTCACTGTAAACATTAGATTAAACATTGTTGTGTTAAACAGTTTCGCGGTAAATAATTTAGTTTTCGGGGAGGGGCGTAGTGGCATAAAGATTGGAAACCGCTGCTAGAAATGCAAATCTACGGTGAACTTCAGACAACAACGTAAGTTTTCTATGTAGAAATTCGTATCGGTTCGCTTTCAAAAATATTAACTATTTCGTAGTTTCGGTACGGGTAAGGTGTTATTTGTGTTCCAACGTGAGAACAATATTTATAGCTGCCAGCACCACTGGCAGCCGAGAAAAGTGTGGTTTGTTCGCAGCAGCAGCGACGCAAAAAGCAAAAGAATAACTCAAACTATCCTTGACATTTAGCTGAGTTAGTAAGTTACTGACAGGCCAATCTTCCGTTTGCCGTTGCTGCAATAACGCTCCTTCGTGAAAGATCGTGGCTACATTTTTCTTTGTCACGAACCTCGTGTTGGTATCACCCTTGTCACTTTTTCCCAGAGGAATCGTTATTGAAATATTTACGGTGCTGGTTGTTCTCGGAGACATTTGTTTATAAAACAACTTGGGGAATAAATAATGAAAGAGTGGCACGGAACTTGTATCACAAAAGGAGACGAATCTTGTCTTCTTTATATAATATAATAAGTAGACTGCGGATTTTTGTGCTAAATAAACATTTTCTTTGTCACTTACAAGAGATGCGGGAACCATACAAGAATTCCTTCGTATCTTTAACAATTGTAATAAACTGAAAATGACATATGGATGTCCTTGAATTGTCTTAATGTTTTCACTGTTTCAAATTACATCCACACATTTTTGTCATAGATGCATAAGATCCGCAGTCTAATAACAATTAATTGCCAGGGGATTGCAACACATACAGGGTGTTCCGTTTAAAGCGACAAGGTTGGACATCTCAGTTGATGATACTAAAAAATGTTCCAGACCAAAGTTGGAGATCTTGCTGACCACTCCAAAACACGAATAATTTTTTAAGAAAAGTATTTCCCGACTGCTTTCGCCGCGTGGACTGCGATTTTATCTGGTCGAAAAATGTGTTTATTTGCAGCAATTCTTACAACATAAGTGTTTAGTTCATTTATCATTTCAATATACCGTTCTTTTATTTTGATTTCTGTTTTACCCCAATATCCAATATCGGCCCAATTGATCACACATCCTGGAAAATATCAATTGGGGAAGATTGATTCCATACTTCACGTAGAATTACTCCCTCCACAGTTGTACCACGAATACTGGGCTATACGAGTGCATAAATAAAATTCTAATGCAGAAGAAAACAATCTTAGATCCTTTCCGTGCATCTGCTTAGTAGACGCAGAAAGATTAAAACTTGAATGGAAGCAAAATGTGTGAAATGTCGTCGGAGAAGAGCCTCGACGTATCTAGAATGAGGGTGCCAATAAAAAAAGAGAAGATCGGAAGGAGGACAGGAGGGGTTGAGCAGGAGCCCGGGCCTCTTTGGCACCAAGAATTCGCAAAGAGCGGTGTAGTCGGTCGCGAAACTGGGACCACGTCATCCTTCGGGACGAGAGACCCGGCAATTTGGCCGTTCGGCTGCGGTGAACACGATTCTGTGGCGTTCTTCGAAGTGGAAGGAAATCGACGCCGGATACAAGACGCGGCGAATTATCTCTTCACGCTTGAGCCCTGTCGAAAACGTTGCCGGGTAATTACCGAGGCCACGATGATATCCGGCTTGATATTTGAATTCGGGCCCATTCCCGCTTCTTCGGCCGCGTTCCGGCCCCTCTGACCCCATTACCACGGGGCAATGCTTGCTCGCTCTCTCTCTCTCTCTTTTTCTCTCGTTCCTATACTCTCCTCTTTTCTCTCTTTGCTCCCGCAGCTTTTTTCGACACTTTGCGCGTGCCTCTCGGCCGACTCAATTTTCGGCGAGAATTCGTCTGACTGACAGAGTGACGCCTCGCGCATTTCGTCGGGCTCGTTTATGGTCGGTTTTACGGTGCCCGTTTCACTTCGGTCTCGTTTCGACCGCTGATGTGGAACGGGACCGCGCCCGGATATTTTATTCGTTCATTTTCGGACAACGCTGTTCACGTTTATCGCCTCGGGGAAGTCATACAAGCTGTCCGGCCACGGTTTCGCGCGATCGCCATTGTCTGGAAATTTTCAGAACAATTTTTATCTTGCTTGAAAATCCGCTGTCGTAGTTATCAGTCAGTTTGCGCCGGGCAACTCTTCTCTCAAGCCGTTCAATTAAAAAGTTTACTTTGGGACGTCGACGTCCGACATTTTGTTGGTCCATCGTGGCGGCTAACGCTTCAATCATTTTACGTGTACCGTCAGCAATTAGGGTAACTGCACCAGTGAATGAACATTTAAGAAATTGTTCAGGAAGATATTTTATTTAAAAAAAAAAATTTTTATAAAATAGATCCAAACTCCGCTGTCGGAGTGTTAAATAGAATTGTTCAAAAATTTCCAGTGAATTTCTCGGTGTGTACTTCCGCTACAGTTGAAGCGATTGTTCATATTGATTTATCTGGTTGCTAAATTAATGTCTTTATCGGTGAATACCCGTTTAAATGATACAAATTTGTCAGATGTCACGGAAGAAGTAGATTTCGCGGTAACACGTCGGAACTCTTGTGTTTCGAGGATGTGTAATACAAATGGATGATGTACGGAGAATGTACCTACAGAAGTTTCGATTTCTGCGAGCGAAAGGAGTCGCAGCAAATGCAATCGTAAACGCTCGACGCAGGAGATTGTTTTACATAATAGAAAATCAGTATACTCAACGGGCCGAACACGATAAATGCATCCTCAACGCGCGTTGAAATCACCCGTGCACCGATGATACTATTATACCACGCGTTGAAATCACCGAGCAACCGTCCGCATTCGTATTTCGTCGGGAAGTCTATTATATTATACGACAGGTGGCTAAATTGTCCATTTCAATCTCTCATTACATTAATTACAATCCTCTATCGATACTCAAGGTGTTGCAGCTAGAAATTTTCTTTCAGACATGTACAAATCTCTCTCTCTCTCTCTCTCTCTTTCGTGGATCTGTACCAATACTTTCAAATGATTTCGAAAATGTTTACTCTGTCGTGTTCGAGGAATGTTGGTTTTGTGGGTGTACGAGTTGATCAATTTGTTAAGCTGTTATTGCTTTATGAAATCGACCATATAAGCAACTGTTTTTCTGATTATATTCTCTTTAGAAATTCAATCGATCTTAACACGGTCGTTAGTTTCATTTCTGTACTTTAGTGCTTTTATCAGTCTAGTATCGTAAATAGGTTGCATTTTATTTATCAAATCTTTTGTACCGTATCTTATTTGTTATTTGTAATTTGTGCATGGTATAAATGCACAAATATATTTTCAATTTGATTACCGGACTTCGGATTTGATGGATGTGTGATAAAATGTAGGTGGTGGAATACAAAACTTAGATAATATTAGAAGAATTTATGAATATTGACTATTTTTGACTAGTACATTTTTCTCACATATCTGTTCCTCACAATTGATTCAGACAAATTTTATTTTATTATGTTTTAGCATAATGGCGTCTTCGTCTGTAATCTATAAATAATCAGTCAGATTATCCAATTATTAGAGTCAAACTGCGAACAACATATTTTTCAATAATATAACGAATAATTTTGTCCACAGTTTTGCTGAATGCACGTTTGCAATTTTCATAATTGAATGTAACTTTCACAAGTTCATGATATCCATTGATCTGGATGATTGGATTGAGATCGATTGTATTTAAAAATGTCTGCTAATAACTTTATATAAACGAATAAAGTATATCCAGCTCAAGATTTTCAGCTCACAATTTCTCAAATGACATTTTACTTTGAAAAGAAGCTTCTACGACCTGTCGTTAAGAAAGAATGTCACATTCAACCTAAATTTTGCATTCTCCACTACAATTGCATTACATCCTTAAGTATAACGGCCATTACTTTTGCCCACACCTAATAGAATCCAGCTCGAAACCCCGTGGGGAAAGCCTGGTGAAGAAGTCTTTAGAGTCTTTAAAGTCAGCGCAATTACAAAGTCCAGAAGAACTGCGAGCCGGGACTTCAATGGAACCGATGACGATTTTTGCGAGGTATGTCCTGGGACCGTTAGAAAGATCGTCGGAAGAATGCTGGGACCGCGGGACGCTCTATATCCTCCGGACGTTTTGTCGCGATTCGAATTCGCAATCGGTGGGGCGCGCGTTTGTCACGGCCACGGTTTGCCGAGTTTTTCGCGGATGGCGGCATGGCGCACAGTGGAGTCGCAGCCTCGAAAACCTGGCAGAAACTCGAAATATGAAAATTCAATAATTCATGATTATCCGTCAGTTAATTATAATTAAGAAAGAAGTCTCTCGGAGAATCAGTAAAAAATAACAATGTTGAAAGGCTAAGTTCGGTGTCGTTTGAGCTCAAAATTTATCATTGCTATTGAGTTTGGTGATGGAGTGAAAAATAGTTTATTTTAATAAGTACGCGACAATAGTTACCAACCACATTAATTATATTTAGTTACAGGGAACCTTTTTGTTACCTTGAAAAAATAATAAAATTTGTATACATTCCCAAGGATTTAGTTATGCTCCCAGCGTGTCCTAATTTATCTAACACTTTAATGCTAAACAAGAAAAAGTTGTAACTTTTTTGCACTTTTTGAAAAATTCCATGTTTCTACGTGCGGTATACGCGGAAACCATGTTTCCTGATGGAAATTAATATTTATATTAATATTTGCTTATTAAAAAGTTTCGTGATCTCCAACACTTAGTATTAAAATAATAAATTCCATTTTCTCAATATGCTTTTTGATGGAAGCACTCCATTATCACGATTTTTCAAGGGTTTACGATAATCTGGGGGAAAAATGTTAAGAACGTAACTTCTTGTGTATAAAATTTTGAAAAAATTTGTTTCAACAGAAAATGAAGATTGTTTTGATTTTTAAAATTTTAAAATGCATTTTTGATTTCATAAAATTACAGTTGACGTTAAGACGAATTCAACGACCTACTACATATATGTATTCTGACCTTGAGCTCATAAATATCGATAACATAGTTTTTTTTCTGACTTTTCGGGCAAATGTCCCTGTCCGGTGGCTACCGGTTCGCAGTAATTACCATCTCGTCCCACAGGTGTCAAGACGTTTTCAAAACTGGACCTCATTTGCGGGACGTCGGCGTAGGGACGAGACTACGGACAACTTAAGCCGATAAATCGGTGATACGCTGTGCCGGGACTCTGATTAACCGGCTTAATCGGGACCGTGACAACCCGATTAAATTCAGATGAGGACGACTGGACACCTGGCGGGTTATTATTAAAATCGTATTCATTTTGGGAATTACCGATCGCCGCGGGCACCGTGGCCAAGATACGCCTGTTCCTCGCTAACGTTATGGCAGCCTGCTTCGTTCTGCATTCAGCGTGGACGGAAAAAGATTTTTCATAAATCGAATACCGTTTCTAGACGTCGGGTGCCTTAACCTTTGACCCGGAAAGGCTTCTTTAAATTGTTCGAAGTATTTTTCTTGGTAAACTTGATTATACTTTTAAATTTTCAATATAGGCCCACATAAAAAAGTTGTAAAATGCAACTTTTAGTATTTTTTTTCTACAATTCGATCAATTGCTATTTTTGAAAAAAATTTCTTTTCACATCCTGTAGTAAGCTAATTGCTCTAGCTTCTCAAAAAAGTTCAAATCGTATAGTACAATGTTAAAAAAGTTATCGTCTTTTTTATAGAGCGTTCGAATATTAATTCGAGTAACTGTACTTGTGAATTTTAAATCTCTTCAAAAGTATATCCAGTAGCTAGATAACGTAGTGTTATTGATAAACGCTGACTTGGAGGTATAGCATCTCGCATTATAGTATATCTTTTTTGAATTTCAGGTGTAACCATTCTCAAAAGTTCATCTGGTCGCAGAAAGTTTCGGAAATCAGTTGGTTCACTTATTCTTAGATAACTTAACAAATTTTCATGCAGTTTAATCATTTCTATTTTTAAACCATTCCTTCATGCACCAGCGCTTCTTTTTCTCCTTCGTTTTTAAAGCTATAACTAATGCAATGGCCGCACAACTTGCTTTCTTTTTATTCCACATGTTAACTGCAGTGTCATTAGTCGTGCACTAACTTATTGTGCAATATATTGAGGATAATATTGGCTTAACACTATACAACATTAATCATGCAGTACAATTTTCGGGCTGCTCGGAGAAACAGACAAGGAGATCACCCTGAGCTCGACCGAAGCGAGCTGCAGGCGGTACACGAGTCCCACCACTACCGTGCACCTCGAATTCATCCAGTGATCGTTTTTTGCCCGGCAGAAACGACACCGTTAGATTTTAGCCGGCACAACGTGTGGCTCACGGTGCTCTGTGTGTATCTGACCAGCCGACTCCGTTTCTCATTTCTCCGCGTGGTCGTTTCGGTCGCGTGTTCTGTATTACAGTTAAGAGAAATCGCGGCGAATTCGCCGAGGCGACCGTGTTCCTCTTGTTCACCACCGACAAGTATTAATAAGCGAGTATTGTGCGGGGATCGTTGTTTCACGGGGACGACGCGTCACGAAAAGCGCAACAATGTTTTCGTGACTTGCATCGAGCTGCCAGGCCTGTCTTATTCAGTGCGCACCTTTGACACCTCGGCCGTGGTGCTTGCAACAATGCTCTGGGACCAAGTGAATTAGGTGAGACACTACTTTGGTATAATGATTGAAAAACGTTGGTCTTTTTGATTTTCGTGGAAATAAATAGATTGAGACTGTTCAAATATGGTAATTGTGAAACTCCTGGAAGCTTCTGGTTTCGATCAGGCTTTAATTGTGACGTCACTCACGTTGTCATGGTGCTCGAATGGATTTAGCAAAATGGATCTCGCTTGGAGTATTTCGATAATAAGCAATGTTGAACGCTTTTACAAAAAAACGGGAGAATGTTTGCTTTCGAATGGCTATAGTGGTTGTGTAGATGTTATATATTTCGAGAAAAATAAAAGAGTGCGTCATTTTTACTCGCCTCATTTTGAATACTTAATTTTTCGATCGTCATCTCAGAGTGATAAAAAGAGATAGAAATCTATTGATAGAATCAGACTTATTTAGGGCCTATAAACATCAGGATACAGACCTGCCGAGAGGCAATCATCCGTAGCAAACAGAGACACAAAGAATTAGAAAACTGAAGTACCCGTTGGTGGTCATTAACCTTTCCAGAATGGAGCACTTAGATGTCTGTTCCATCGTCTCATTTTATGTCATTTTTTAGAAGACATTATAAACGTAAAAAGAAACATGATACTTGTTTCAGGAGATGAGTTGGAAAACCTCGAAATATGTCCAAGGAGAGTAAATTATATTCTAGTCACTATACAAATCTCTTTTATATTAATTCTTTCCATTAGAACGGGCCCTAGAATAATGCAAAAAATTCAGTGAGATATAAATTGTATAAAATAAAATCGAATTTCTAAGTCACGCTCTTCACGAATAGCTTGAGAGTATAAAAGTGATGTTTTAAATAAAAATCCATAGCCTATTCTTTCTTTTAAATAAATTAAAACTCGGTTACTCCTTTGCACTTAAATGGCGACTCTTATACTATTAGATTTGTTTCTATTTTTTACATTTCCAAAAAGCTGAGTGAATAGGCTCAAGTTATAGCTTTTATAGCTAAAAGCAGAACGATTATTTCTGTATTCCTATTTTTAAAAGCGTAAACTATTGGAGTTGTTCCCGCACTATTTTTAACATTAACATTAGCTCCATAGTTTATCAATAGTCTGACCATTTCCACTTGCTTCCCTTTGAGACTGCACTATTTTATTTATTTCACTTAAGTGTTGGTATTTATAGCGTTAAAATGGTAAATGGGTTTCGAGATTTGCAGTAAATTTCAGCTAACAGAACTTTGAACAAATCGTAAATACAATATCCGAGATGAATAATCACGCAAAAATTCTCGATCAGGGTATCGAGAGTCGCATAAACGCAGCTCGCCGCCCCGTTCCTGGAACAGGAAACCGATCAGAGTCAGCTTTCGATCGGGAAACGGGTCCGCGTGAAAAAAGTAACAAGTGTCGTTGGGTGCCGGTCGCGAGCACGATCTAATATTTATCGCTATAACGTCGCGATATGTCGCGTGTCGCTTGTTGCAAACGTGTTCCGTCTGATCGGGTCAAAGGACTTCGGGACAAGGTGAAATCGAAGACGACGCCGGAACGTACACGGAACGCATTTCTCATCCTTTCTACGCAACGCAGCCTTTCCGACGCGACGACCAACCTCTTGGAAAGCTGACTCCTTCCCGAAGCGCAGGCACGCGGATACTCGATTATCGATTTCCTATCAATGGGGGAAAAACGGAGAACGGATCGACAGTTTATAGCAATCGTAAGGATTCGATCAAGTTCAATGGTCGCGTGCGCGCGGTTCTTGGTCGATGCGATACTCCTGTCTCTCCCGATATAATAATTAAGAGATGTCACTTTGGGCTATTTTCTATTTGTGAAGATAGAGTTGTCGCTCTCCGACACGTGGTTAGTATAATTGTGACAAATTGTAAGAACATTGTACATTGTAATAAATTGTAAAAACATTGTACATTGTAACAAATTGTAAAAACACTCTACATTGTAACAAATTGCAAAAACATTGTACATTCTAATAAATTGTAGAAACATTCTACATTGTCACAAATTGTAAAAACATTCTACATTGTAACAAATTATAAAAACATTGTATATTGTAATAAATTGTACAAACATTCTACATTGTAACAAATTGCAAAAACATTCTACATTGTAACAAATTATAAAAACATTGTACATTGTAATAAATTGTAGGAACATTCTACCCTGTCACAAATTGTAAAAACATTGTACATTGTAACAAATTATAAAAACATTGTACATTGTAATAAATTGTAAAAACATTCTACATTGTAACAAATTGCAAAAACATTGTACATTCTAATAAATTGTAGAAACATTCTACATTGTCACAAATTGCAAAAACATTCTACATTGTAACAAATTATAAAAACATTGTACATTGTAATAAATTGTACAAACATTCTACATTGTAACAAATTGCAAAAACATTCTACATTGTAACAAATTATAAAAACATTGTACATTGTAATAAATTGTAGGAACATTCTACCCTGTCACAAATTGTAAAAACATTGTACATTGTAACAAATTATAAAAACATTGTACATTGTAATAAATTGTAGAAACATTCTACATTGTCACAAATTGTAAAAACATTGTACATTGTAATAAATTGTAAGAACATTGTACATTGTGTAATAAAGAAATTGTAGAAACATTGTACATTGTAATAAATAAATTGTAGAAACATTCTACATTGTAACAAATTATAAAAACATTGTACATTGTAATAAATTGTAGAAACATTCTACATTGTCACAAATAGTAAAAACATTGTACATTATAACAAATGGTAAAAAACAGCGTTTTTGAATAATTGAAAATAACATTCTTACTGGGAGACTCGGTATTAATAAAGTACAGACTTACATATGGTTTCCATTGATGTTTATAAAGATTTCCCTATAAATTCGTTGCTCTTACAACTAGTTACAAATGAATTCTTGGGATGACGATGTATGTATTTATACTTGCAATTTATTGATGTAACAATTATTAAAAGATGAAGAACCTCGTTATATATATAGGGGACGAAAAGTGAAAAATAATGTCTACCTAGATCAGAAAGTTTGTCAAGAAAATGAGTCATTGGATCGATTTTCATCGAGGAAAAACTTGGCAACTTTCTACTCCCAATTGCGAATAATCCATATTGCCGAGTAAGGGTAACTCGGTAAATCCCGATCTTTTTACCAACCGATAGTCGATTCCTTGAAGAGCACAGTCACCCTGCCGCGAGTTCTTCAGCTTTCCTGGAACCCCGGGACCTTCCTGAAGATCCTTTTGCAGCAGAACGTTTCAACGTTCCTCGAAATCGATTGACTAGCAACTTTCTAGACGGCGAACAAAAGCACACCGTCGAATGAATCTCTTTTTTTCCGCCGCCATCGTCGACGCTCTCCGCAATCTCAATAACTACCGTTACCTTATAGACGCTTAGATCTGTATCACCGGTTTCTCCGGTGGTGTTGCAACCTGTCTTCCTTCCTTCTTTTCTCGGTTTTTCCGATCGTGACGTTTAAGGAAATTATCGCTTAATTCTTGCGCTGCGATTCGCTCGCAATGTTGCTGTGCTTGATCGGGCAACCGAAATATCTCAAGTCTAGACTGCGGATCTTTCTGCATTTATGGCTTTTGAAAAAATGTTCGAAAGACGTTCTAATATAAAATTCCACAGAATTTCGTACGAGTTTTATTTATTTCAGATCTACAAAGACTACCACCACTGCAACTCGGATTCCATTTATTTCCGCTTTCTTAAAATTTGCCTACAAAAATCCAAAATTGCATAAACATCCGCACTCGACGAGATTGCACATTTTTATGCATCTGTATCGTTCAGATTTATAATTGGATACATGCTATTGGAATATTTGAAGTTTTAATTTTTCAATCTTTGAATTCAGAATCAGAAGTTTTAAATTTTTGAGTCGTTGTAGGTTTAAATTTTTGGATCTATGTAGCTTTGAAATTATCTATTTTTCTAATTCTATAGTTCGATCTTGGATCTGACTCGCCTATAATTTATCAAGTATACCATTGTCTAAAAATCACGGTTCCGCTACGACTTGCTTCCCGATTATTTTTGCGAGGCCGTAAAAAGTGAGCAATTTTTTCCAATGCTCGTCTTTTTTACCCGGAATATCTCAGACTGTTCACCAGCTGTCTCCTCTCTCTCTTTCTCTCTCTCTTGATTATTTTTCGTTGTCATCGTTCAAGGCGTTCGATTGCGTGAAAAAAGTCTCACGGCATATTCCGAGCGATCTTGAAGGATCTGACTTTGAAATTGCGACGCGTGTCAATGTCAACTCTGACTGGCTAGCAGTCAGTGTCAGTGACGCAACGATGCCTGCAAAGGCCACGTTTCTAATTACGTGTAAACCTTCTCCGGAATGACCGTCGATTGTTGATAAACAACGGACGTATAATATGGCCGTGCGAGATTTTTCTTCCCTTCGAAAGAGATACGCGTAACGGTCTGTCACAGATTTTTCTCCTTGCACGGACAACCAACTACGCTAGTGAACGTCCATCTGATTCACAATCATGGTAAAATCATAATTTTTAACGGATCGACAGAATATTCTTGGCTCACATTTTAGGATGAATGAAACATCCTCACACAGGATGTCCTGTTCCGGAAACGTCATCGTTTCTTCAGAAACTGAATTTTGAAGAAAAGAGTCCCAATTAAACAATTTCAGCGAATTCTAATGACCAATCCTGGAGAATTCGAATAAAATTGACTAAATGTTAGTAATTACTTGAAAATAGACGTCTAATTTTCGGCATCAACAGAAAAAAGTGTATAAAAATATCGTATTTGTTAAACCCCGTAAAACTATTTGACCCTTCGCACTCCGAATTATTTTCTTGCATGTCATTTGGTAAATCAATTCTTCGAATTGCTCGAAAACAGTCAGGTCGTTTGGTCAGATCATAAAAAAGTTATGCTGTTTTAAAGTGCGTTCAAATACTTACTGTACACATAGCCGAGCTCTATGGCAGCAATACCGCCACAAGATGATTTCGATTTGTTGTGCTAAATGTTTGACGAGCCAACATGGCGAACGAGCGTGGTTCGTTTCAAATCAGCATGAACCGTGTACTTACATACGTAGAATTGCCTCGCGCCATAAAGTACACCGAAGGCGGGCTAAAATCGACATTACCCATCGGGTAATTTGATACGGGACTGCTCATTACAGTGGTGAAATAAAGAAGGTAGCAGAAGAAAGTCGACAAATTTATTTTCAATTTATCCTACGGACAGGGCCGCACGTACCGGGCTCGAAGTTTCCATCTTGATTTAATACCTGTGGCCAGCCCCTGGTCTCCATTTTCTTTTCGTTCTTTTCCTTTTTTTTATTTATCTCTCACGGACATAATTCCAGTCCGCGAGCCCGGTAATTGCTAATTGCACGACTCTTTCGAGAGACCTCGTCGTACCCTTTTTTTTCTGTTTCTCCCCACCCCCACACCGTCTCTCTCTCTCTCTCTCTTTTCTCTTTTCACCGTTCCGTGCTCGCGCTCCGCTTTCTTCAGCGACGATTAGTCCGCCGTTGTCATTGTCTGCCAGGGAATCACCGGGCTTTTTTTTCCCTTCCGCCGGTGATAAATATCAGAGGACACTTCCCGTGATCATCGTGTTGTCCCCATGGCCCCCATGTTCCGCGGGGTTCCGTCGCGCCAGACGTTTGCGGCGGGTGTCGCGATGCAAATTGCGTGGCCCCTTGCCGTTTAAGAAAGCTGCACTTCATGTTCCTGGCTCGATCCTTGCTTTCACCGACGCGATTAGGCGAAATCGAGACCCCCGGTCGCTGCCATGCTAGATCGTGGTCGATTGACATTAACCCTTTTACTGTGAATGCCGTATCGGGACAGTTTCATCGGCGACACTCACCCTTTGCGGTCTGTGTCGCCGTTCTTTTATTTGAAAACGCTTCAAAACACCTCATTCATTCAGAAGGAAAGTGGCATAAGTGAAAAGAAGAAAATTTTACAGGAGGGAACCATTCTGGGTTAATTGTCATGTACGTTAATTATAAATAGACTGCGGATCTGTATGCAAAGTACAAATGCTTTGCATTGATTGTGATATAAGCAGGGGTAACATAGAAATTGATTTCATCCTTTAACGACTTTGTTACATAAAAAGCAACATTACAACATTCTTGAATTTTTCAAAAATCTTTTACTATTTTATATTCCGTCCAACCAGTTTCTTCATAAATGCATAAAGATCCGCAGTCCAGTTATAAAAAGTACACCACAATTTATATATTTGTTATTATACTTGTTTCAAAAATATACTTTTAGTTGCGCCATTTTTTCTTACGAATGTGAACGATATTTAGATCAGAACCAGCCGGGGACAAAATCACACGCAAGTGTGGATGCCATTTTGTGAAACCAATAATTTTAAAATTGTTTGGCTGACCAACTAAAAAGTTTTTCTTTTGCTTTTAGTTAACCTTTTTAATCTCAAAAATCTTTAATAGACTCCTGATTTCAAAAATGGTAAAATCACCAAACACCTGACAACCCTCTTTTCAATTTTTTCATTGTTCTTACATTAAGAAGCGTCATTTGAAACTACAATTTTTCAGCTAACCACAATAGAAAAGCTTTTCTTTTGCTTAGTAAATCTTTTTTAATCTCCAAAATCTTGAACAGACACTTGATTTCAAAAATGTGTTATTGTTACTTTAAGTCATGAAAACGACTATGTCTTTTCTACAATTTACAAAATTGTTTAAAATCTGACTAGCCAAGTGTCGAAAGAGACTAACAACTCTGATCTCGACAAATAAAAAACAGCGCGGAATTTAAAATGGCACGTCTTGATGGAGTTTTTTATAATTAAGTTGCTCGACGACGCGGTCCATTAAAGGGCTATTTGTTCGACAAGTTGAAGCGTTTTAAACCGGGCAATGACAAATGAAGATTGAAACGAATTAATTCATTTAGCGTCATTAATATCAGGCGACTTTACGACCGTGACGTGGCGGACTAAGAAAGCCACTAAAAAACGGCGAGAGATGTGTCGCTTGCCCGCAATAGCTTTCTCTGTCGCTGCACGTGTGTAATTAAAGGAACTCTGGTCGGCTCAATTAAAAAAATGATAAAACTGGTCGCAATTAAGCCGCAGAGACCCCCTAACCTACTTGCCGGTTAACAATTGGACGCGCCTGGGGGTTGGCTTGTGAAACGACGCTATACTTAAAGCGTTCTCCGGCTAAATATCACTGTCCGCTGTCTGCGAAATTGCTCTGTCGTTCCCTTTTGCCCCTTGCTGCCGTAATAACAAATTCTTTTCTCAATATACACACGCATATTACACGAATAAGGTTAATAAATTAACTTAAATATTTCCACAGCTTGTGCACTACTAATAGACTGCTGATTTCAATGCAAAATAGCCAAATAATAATTATGTTTCTCTCCTTAATCATTTTAATCGATTGAAGACATATCCTTAAATCTTAGTTTTTCTTCTATTGCAAACAGCACTGACTCCGGTTTGTCAACTCTTCTTCTACACGGTAGATATGTTCCTTAAAAAAATCGTGTAACGAAACCGTACAAAAAGAAATACAGAGAATCCAAAAATTATTTGAACATAAAATTTTTGATTCTCGTGAAATTGACGATACTTAACCTGTTGTAATGTCGTAAAAAATAATCTTGTAGCGGATTTTATGCATTTATGAAAAAAAAATGGGTATGTAAATTTAAAACACTGGAGGTATTAAAAAGATTTAAGGCCACCAGTGTATTAGTTTCGCCTTAATCAGATAATTAAAAGAAGAATGAAATTGTTACTTGGCTCCCGTGTCTTGCAATCAATGCAAACGTTTTATATTTTGCACAAAGATTCGCAGTCTATTTATAGCAATAAACTTGGACTGATTTTAAACCTCGAAGACTCTACTTTCGCACGCCGTTGTTCATTTTTTTCCAATATATATTTATATGATGTAACAGACGAGAAACTCTTTACAAAAATTTAAAAAAATTCTTTCCCTAAAATGTACTATTTGTTTGAATAAAATCATCGCTGTTTCAACGTCGACGATTTAAAGAAGGAGTTTTGTAATCTACTAAGACAAACACGCCACAAAGAAGAAAAGTTCTAAAATCAGTGCTACGGTATGCATTTTCTTTTGTTTGCAGCGCGATAGTTGGCAGTTTTCGCTCGTTTCTCACGTTTCATGTTAACGCCAGACAGCGGCCGTGTCCCCGTGATAATAGTAAATTCTTGGCGAGCGCATTCCAGGCACGGAAGGAGAGCGAGTCGCTGCAATAATGTTACAGGATACGCAATGACATCTCGGTTCTATTCGCGAACACGATTTCGAGACACCGACTCCGCGAGAGGGAATAGAGAGAACAACAGCCGCGGAGCGTGGGTGTCACGTGTATCGATATCGTAAAATGGAAAAGCGTATTATTGGCTGCTAATAACGAGTAACTACGGCGTGCCCGTTGCCGCGCGTTTTTATTCCACCTCGGCGCGGCGTATCGGTGATTTTTCTTACGACGTTCCCATTTGATCGACCGTTTTACGAGCACTCTGAATCAGCCGAATTGCCCCCTTTAAATTCAATAGCCCCGATCTTGTCACGAGCAGGCACCGTTTCCCCGGCCAATTATCGTTTGGGTTTGTCTTTCATCCGTGCGGTTTGCTCGTGCCCCACACGTTTCAACACACAAAACACCCTACTCCCTCCGCGAAATCGATTAAAATGTTCCTCGAACGTGTCCGGGACAGTGCACAAGGATAACGTTGACGCGTGTGCCGAAGGATCAACTGAAACAGGATCCGAATCAAATGGCAAAAATGTTACAAAATATATAAATAAAACGTGTTTTTATATGTGTGTATTTAAGTCACATTTTTTAGGTAAAAACACAAATATAAATTACAACAAAGCTTGAGAGCTATATTTAATATAATCAGTAGACGAAATTGTTTAAAATAGGTAGAGTGATTCGAATTAATATTCGGACGCTCTAACAAAGACGATAATTTTTTTAATATTGTAGGTACTATACGATTTCAACTTTTTGGGGAAGCTAGAACAATTAGTTTACTACAGGATGTGAGAAAACATGTTTTCAAAAATTGCAATTGATAGAAATTGTCGAAAAAATACTAAAAGTATTAACACGCGGTTACGAAAATTGTATATTAAAAAATTATAAAAATTGTATAGAAAAGCGGTTTCTATAATTTAAAGTAACACTTCTCAATGGAAGGCCATATCTTCGTGGTTTGAAACCTTCTAGAAAGAAGATAAAGTTCTAAGTTCTAGGAAGAAAATACGTCGAATTTGGTTGTGAATCTACCTTCATATTGTAATTAATATCGGGCTAATAACGTTTCAGACATTTAGTAACCCTGAATATTCGCCCAATAAATTTTCCAATAGCATTAGTAATTAAAACCGTCGCCTAACGAGACGAAGAGGTTAGGATAACGCAAGGATTCCTCTTCACTCTTCAGACATCTAAATCGTTCAAAGAAACCTATTTGTGGTCGAGATCCGGAATGGTTGGTTTACTGAAATAAAACCTGATAAAAACAATCGTACTCATGAGCAAGCAAAATTACTCACTCAAGTTTTTTCAAGGCTATAATTGATCGATTAACGGGATATCCAAAAAGCATTACGATCGTAAAAAAAAGTACGTTAATCTCATGTTCGATGCCGCGCAGATATTGAGAATCCAATTAAACCGTTGACTTTCGAATACCTATAAAAATCCTACAATCTTGGAGCAATTTATTTAATGAAGCAAACGCTGGGAAGTTGCATTATAATGTTTTATCTTATTAGCTCCGCGGGGTGAATTCGCATCATCACTTTTATCTCTTCTGTCGTGATTGCTTATAAAAAAATCATTACACCTTTTCTTGTATTTCTTGAGTTCTAATAAAATTTTGATGCCTGTATATTTCATAAAAATTCATCACTTCAACCCAGAGTAGGGCAATAATCAACTAATATTTAAAAATGACTAATAGCCTTTTTGAATGTTAGTCATAGCAAAATAGTCATTAGTTCACACTTTTTGATTAGTTAGTGATAACTAATTAATAATATGAAAGTATGTTAATCGCACAATAGCGACTGATGACTAAAGATTGATGACTGATCATCAACTATACTGATTCACTAATAAGCAATAGCTAACGATTAGTTAGAGCTGTGACTAATCATTTGCCATTTAATTAACACTAACTAATCAAAAAGGTTTGACTAATGACTATTTTGCTATGACTAACATTCAAGAAGACTATTAGTCATTTTTAAATATTAGTTGATTATTGCACTACTCTGCTTCAACCATCGGTTGTAACAATTTTTTTATGAAATAATTCTGTCAGTTTTATATTTTATACTGGTGAAATCAAAGTGTTAATTCGCTGATTATCGACAAAAAATTCCACAAAAATAATTTAATTATCAAGATCAGAATTGAACATTTCAAATGTATTAATAACACAAATGTATTGATTACTCGTTCAACCATTTTAGCAGATATGTTAATCGATTTTGATGAAATTGTCAGAATATGTATAAGGTGACTTTCAATATACAGGGTGTTTCGTTTATCTGATAACGAAAATATCTCGTGACGCACTGAAGTAACGAAAAAAAATTCGTTTACAAAAATTGTTCGGTATGAAGGGTACAATCAAATAGTCTAATTTTTTCGAGTACTAGAATGGTGGGGAGGGGGGATATCAAAGTCAAATTAAGTTTTTTAAATGGAATGTCCTATCTTTTATAGCATAGATCGATAAAGTATCAAATTCTGAGTATTGTAGTGTTGACCTTCATATGCCCTAAACCTGATAGTTAACGAGATATTATCGAAACAATTTTCTTTCTCCTTTGCTTCAATAAAATTCGGTAAAATCAATCAAATTGATTGCTCTAACTTGTCAAAGAAGTCCAAGTCGTATGGTCCGATGCTAAAAACGTTGTCGTCCTCTTAAAAGTGTCAGAATATTACTATGATTCATTGTATGTATTTTGAATCAATTAAAATGATTAAAGTTATTGTTGGTTCGGGAGAAACCGGTCGTAATAAATTGTTTGTTAGATAGGTTGAACGGTGGATGTTCGGGAAATTACTTATGCAAGTAGCGCAATTATAATTCGTCACAGTGAGACGAAAACCGACAAGAGAACAGCCGCCTCTTGATCAGCGGAATCGCTGGAAGGAAACGGATGCTCGACCCAGTTCCTACAGCACGCGCGCGTAAACGCGCTGAAACACTTCGCGATCGCTACGCTACACTTACGAAATCGGCAGCATTGTATGTATCTGCTAAGGCGGGCAAAAAACGAGACTCCGCTCCGGTCCGATATGATAGGTATGCGGGATGCGACCGTGACGGACACGTTCGCCTATCCGCATGCAGATGATCCTGATAAATCTTTTCTATTTTCTGCTGTTCCCCATCGACTCACTGAAACGCTCTTTTTCACTGTTTTTTTTCCTGACACGCGGCTAGGCTACTTTCTCGATATTATTACACCGAAGGAACGCTTTGTTACACTTCGAAAGAACTCGCCACCGTGACCCTTTCAAAACGATTCGGATTTTTCAAGAATTTTTAAATATTTTCTCTTTGTGAATGCAAATTTTTGAAAGCTAGTGCTTCGGCATTTTCGTTATTGTTCTAGTATTGTTCGAGTTTCTCAAATGAAGGAGCTTTATTTATCGTGAATGTTCAGAATTTTTATTTTGAAAGATAGTTTCTTCCAAGGCTCTCGCTTAGAACTGCCATCACCTCGAATTAAATCACAGTATGTTTGCTTGAAAAATATGCTGCAGATTCGTTGAAATATACAGTTAGGAGCAACACTGATCACACACAATTTAAATCAGAATAACTTTTTTATGAATGAACGACTTCAATTTCTCTGTAAGGCTAGAAGAATTAGTTTAGTAATGACGTCCAAGAAAATATGTTTAACAAATGCATTTGGTCGGAATTGTGAAAGACGATAGTAAAAATTGATTTTTAAAAGATGTGTTTGGACAACTCGTATAAATTATATACGCTTCGAAAATTTCATTGAAATTGGTTAATTGGTTTACGAGTTACAAACGATCGAAAGTGGTACAAATTGCAACTTTTCAAAAGTGGTAAAAATTGCACTTTTGATCGTTTATAACTCGTAAACCAATTAACCAATTTCAATGAAATTTTCAGGGCGTATATAATTTATACGAGTTGACCAAACACATCTTTTATATTTCTGTTATCGGCCCATCCAAAAAAGTTGTAAAAATCAATTTTTACTATTGTTTTTCATTGTTTTTCCAACATATTTTTTCGACGTCATTTACTAAATTAATTCTTCTAGCCTTTCAGAGAAATTGAAGTCGTTTTGCTCCTAACTGTACTCACAAATCCACGAAATTAAAAATTGCTATGTCTAACAGATCCCTATTGCAAAATGCACAAAGTTGAGTTTCACCAGCAGAACATCCTGTTGATATTAAGAATAAAATTGACCACTTTGAATAATTCATGCTACAATCAACGAACACATACTAATTTATGTATAATCTATTTATAGATGTTAGAATCTGAACGCTGGATCTATCATCTATTGATAGACATTTGTGTTTGTAACTGTCAAATAAATTGATGTATTTGAACGCATACTGAAAGAAACATCGATCAGAACCTCGAAAGGTCTACTTTGTGATTTATCGATTATCGAACCGAGTCCTTGTAGTGTTAACCCACGAGTTTGTAGATCCAAGTTTGCACTATAGCTGTTTAAATATTCACAAGTCGGACTTCCGACGTTACATAATAGAGACTTCTTGTTTCATTCCGAGCTATCGATTCATCTAACGAATGAAACCGTGAAAGGCCGTTTTTTCTCTAGTTAATGTATGATTCTTTGCTTCATTAACCATTTCCTTTTCTGATCCGGCTGACTGTACGATCGGAACTGACTCCCCGCAGCTTAGCGTCTTAAATCACTCTGCCTGCGTCACAAAAAGCTGTTCAGCCATCCGGAACGAATAATTGAAATTATTTGCTTCGGCATGAGTTACAACTGCTTCGAAGCCTTCAATCTTTCGGATGATTTTATGCGACCGGTCGAAATTGGATTTATCTCGATTTAGCATATCTTGGTTCGTGCGTTAAACGGTTTATACTTGAATGAAAATAATATGATTTAAAATGGTAATGCTGTTTGCGATGCATCGTACGAATATTTTCAAAGTTAAGTAACAGATGGAACGGTTATCGTTATGATTACCGTAATTGGCGTGCTAGCGTGCATTAAAGTTCATTATAAACTCAAACAAACTTACTCGGATGAGTCAAAGCAAGCGAGACTCGCGCATTCTTCATCAATCCTCGCTGGGCGTCGCGAAATCGGAATCTGCAACGAAAAAAATCAGTGTTAAAACTGTAAACAATTGTTTGGAAAACGACATTTTTACAATAAGTTTATTGTTTAATTTTCAAAATTGTAATAAATAGACTGCGAATTTTATGCATTTATGCCACAAAAATGGGTACGTACAATTTAAAACAGCGAACATGCAAAAAATATTTAAGAACATCAATGTGTCAGTTTCAGCTTAATAGGATGATTAAAAGAAGAATAGAATTTTTATTTGGCTCCTGTGTCCTGCAATCAATGCAAACATATTTTATTTTGCATAAAGATCCGCAGTCCAGTAATAAAGCACGTCTCAGCAATTCCTGTTTTAATAAAACAATTCGAAAATGTGGATTGATTTGCTCGATTTGGGTTTAATCACCCAGTATATAGATCAAGTTGTTTACAAAGAAAAGGAAAAAATAACGAATCGTTCCTTCGCGACATGATATTGATTTATTAGACCTGACTCCACTCACTCTTCCGATAAACGTCGTTCAGTTCGGACGTACATTTTGCGTCATGTTTTCCTCATAATTGTGTTCTTAATCAATTGCTTTTGTTCGATGATCCTTGGGTTGCATGCTTTAAGATCTTCACCGCGATATTATATATTTCAGACCTTCCACAGAAAACTACACTGAGAAAAAAATCCTGTCGAAACAAAAAAAATATATGTTGATTCAATAAGATGTGCTATTGAATAGTGCCAATATCATATGAACTTATTTTAATATTTAATACTATTGAATTTCAATAGCAAAACTCATTTCCGCCAATCATATAAGCGAATAGCTTGACATCAATGTTTTCGAAAAAATAAGATATGGCCTCAAACCAATTCCAGTATAAATCAATACATTTCTCAAATTTTTTTAACAACATATCTGATTGAAGGAAAACGAGAAATATTACGAATAATAATGTACGGTATTAAATCGAATAATATTTTCAATCATTTCACGATAGACAATTTAAATACATCACGATTTGCTTCTAAATTTCATACTATTGAAAAGAATACATTGATATTCATCGAAGTAAAAAAATTACAATAACACGCGTGTTATTGAAGTAACTACTTTTTTTTCTCAGTGTATAAAAAAAAACATATAACGCATGCAATCTCGATTATGTTTCCTTAAAAAAAAATCACACATGTGCTCCAAGCATCGACGAGCATGCAAAACTCTAGCATGCAAAGTGTACATAATAAATCTTCCAGAAAAATTTCTAAAGATGAATGAGAATGCTCCGTTTATGTTCGCGCGCGTGAGAGTAAAAAGTCCCGGGGAACGGCTCTCGGCTAAGTAATGCGTCGATAGGCAATTTGGCCGATAATCGGAAAGGTTACCTTCCATTTCCTCGTGGCTTCTAATCAAAATGGTGGTGTAGCCTGAGGAACGCACGGGCGAAGGCGTTCCTTGCACGCGCCACGTGCACCGGCACCGGCACCGGGGGACGGGGCACACGCACACAGCCCTCGCAAACTAGATGCGCTCAGTCGGCCCGCTATTTCCATATTCGTATGGGAAACTATTTTTTCCTCGTCTCTGTTCTCTTCCCCTCTGTTTCTGTGTATAGCGAGCGCGTATATCGTGGGGAGATTACCGCGTCTCGTTGTAGGCGTTTCGCTATGTCGGCGTGCCGCACATCTGGGATCGGTGTCCTCTAACGGGACGCGATGCAAATCCTGCCAAAGCTCCGGGACAAAATCCTCGGGGCCCCGGCCAGGCGTATACGGGAATTTGTAACAACCGATCCGACCATCTCTCTCTCTCTTCCCTCTTCTTGCAAGCTTGCTTGGAACAGTCGATCCGCCGGTTTTCAGTAATCGAGTGAGAAATTTGTAATGCGGACGACGCGGCCAGCCGACGGCTCTGCGGAGGAAGTGGATCGGAGAGGATGAAGATAACTTCGGGATCGAGTGGGCTTCGAATTTTTCAGAGACGCTCCGGATCCTGGCTGCAGCGCGATGCAACGCGGTGCAACAAGTCGGTTCCGCGAACCGTGAATGCATGATTTCCTGGACGTAGGAAGAGGATCGCTGGAGAACGCGATAACATCAACGCGAGGGAACCGATCGATTCATAAACTTGTGGCTGCGGATGCGCCTTGGAGATGTTATTACGGTGTTACGTACCAGGCTCGGATTTTTAACTCTTTACCTGGATGAGGCCTCCTAATGGGATTTTTCACTACCCTACTGCGAAACTTCGTCATTCTCTGATTGAATTGCTGTTGGTTTACAGTAGACAGCAATTCTAGAAGTAACGATTACACCTTCAAGTAACCAGTCAATTCAATCATTCGAAAAATTGCATTACTTTTATGTCCCTTTTCAACAGGTAACTACTAGAGGTGTGCGAGACGGTACAGGAATTCCCGAAAATGTGTTCGGGATCTCTGAGAATATTATAAAATGGTGGAAGGAAAATTCAGAAAGATATCCTATATCCTAAAACGTTACATCGCTATACCAAGTACACAAACAACTAGCGAAAGGCTGTTTTCAACAACTGGAAATATTGTTACCATCAAAAGAACCAAGCTATTGGCAACAAATGTAGAGAAATTAATAAAATAAAACTATATGTATATACTATATATATATATCTTGGTTTTTAATTATACAATGTATACTGTATTTTCATTTATTGTTTGCTGTAAGTTGCATTACAATATGTAACTATAATTTTTTACATATTGTCAACGGTAAAAGTTGATGTCTTTTCTCGCTGAAGATTAATTTGTACACTGGAATTGTCCTTTCAAGATCCACAGGACGTAATTGGAGCATATGTGTATTTTTTCCAATATCTTGCATTAATTTCGTTTGGTCCTTCAGTAGTGGATGCATATATAGTGTTTGATTAAGTTTTAACAACGTAAATTTCTGTCCAAGTCCCATAACTTTACCTACTTTCTATAAAAATAAGCATTTGCATAAACATCCGCTGTCTAGTTATAAATTATATCAAGTAAAATGAAACTTGATGTTTTATTTAGATAAATCAAACACTATGGTCATATTCAAGAAAACAAAACACGTTCTCGAATCACAGTATTTTAAGAGATCCCGAACATATCCACGGGATTCCCGTACCGTCTCGCACACCTCTAGTAACTACCTACAGTCCGCTTTAACAATTTTTCAACACTATCTCCGACAATAATGAACATTTCGTAACCAAAAAATTCTGAAAACTACTCACGCGTACACACTTTCCGACAAAAAACGGTTCATCAGAATAAGTTGACTCGAACTCGAAACAAAATTCCTAAATGTCCCTACCCGTAGATAACCCCCGGAGAATTATAATCCCGTTCCCCGATTATTCCCTGACAAAATGGTGTCTCGATCTCGGCCACCGTAGATCCTCGGCGTAGATCCTGAGGAAACGTATCGAGCCGGTTTGCGCGGCATATCGTCGCTGATTTATTGTCAGGTGAGATCAACGGGAGTGATCGGGCTTGGTGCATTATGCATTCGCACGCAGTTTCGAGGTATCGCGAAATTCATCAGGACCAGGGGAGAGGGATCCGTGTACCCTGGGTCCGTGAAGGCTTTCGCGTAGCTGGGTACGGGCAATCCCGTTAGGAAACGCACGCCAGATATGGAACGATTCGGCGAAACCGCCGGGGAAACAAGCTCGAGTCCGACGCGGACGTTTCCTCCTCGGCTGTGTTACAGATTTCAGGCAATGTTTCAATCCGACACCGCGGCCTTATGGTATCGTTACATTATCGCCGGCGCGCGGTGGTTCTAGCGCGAATAGAACTGAAACCCGAGAGGAGAAACACGAAAATTTATCAGGGACGATGCCTCGGTGCCGGTCTCGTTGAACGCGTGCTTCCGGGACCCGATCCGACCGACTGCTTTGCATTCGATCCCGTTAAAAGACAACCCGGAGATCCTTTCGCTTCTGGACAAATTTAAATTGGACTGCAGGCGTATACGCTGCGGAATCTATTGCGCGTCCCGCGCGGAATCTGTACTCTGTCAGCCCGGCGAGATCTAGAAAGCGGAATAAATAGATTTCCGTGGGATCTCGAGCCGTGTTCCTGCGTTCCGTCCAGTGGTAATTGTTCCCGATCGGGAAGGCGTGCGAGTGATCTGTTGGCTCGCGTGGTTGCTGAATATCCACATTTTCACTTCTCGCGATCGTAGATATAATCGCTCTCATTGTCAGTAATATTCGGACAATTTTAAAACGAGCACTTTCTTAATATTGTAGGACTCGGATTATTTTGAGAAAGTTTGAACAATTGGTTTACAATCGTCGTTCGTGTTTTATCATAAAGATCTTTGTTCTCGTGAACAAATTCAGCAACACTTATTCCTCGAATCTGACGGATTTTCATTTTTCTTTAAACACCTAAGCCATTTCCTCAACGAAAAAAACCTTCAAGAACCAAGAGAACGTTGTGAAGACAGCTTTCACGAATTTAATGACGCCAAAATTGTTAAAAATCAAAAGTTTAAGATCGGAAGCATCATAATCAATCGATTAACACTGTGTCTACCGGAAGCCTGTTGATAGGATTTTCAATAATTATGCTGCACAAAAAGGAAGGTTAAAAAGCTTTTTACATTTTTGTTCGCGATTGAAATTGCTATTTCTGTTGAAAGATCTATGAAAAAATCCACAGCAATAGACTGTAGCGTTTAAATAGTTTTCACATTTTTTTCTCAACTTGCAGTTAACTTTTCGCGATCAATCCTTTTCTGTCCGGAAGAGTGAACGTTTAACTAGTTTTCAGAATTTTTTGGTTACAAAATATGTTCTTTATTATCGAAGTTAGTGATGCTAAATAGTTGGAATTGTTCATGAATTTTTTCTTAACGATTACAATTATAGAAAATTCTACTTCTATATGTATATGACAAAACTAATGATTATTGAAGAATTGATTAAGAAACCTTTAACTGTGTCACAATTATTATAATAATTATCCCATTATGATTAGACTGCAGAGTTTAAGACCACCAGTGTATTAGTTTCGCTTTAATAAGATAATTAAGAGAAGAGCGAAATTTTTATTTGGCTCCTGTATCTTCCAATCAATGCAACCATTTTTTATTTTGCATACAGATCCTCAGTCTAATTATTAAATTAGCCCGTCCATATATCTCGTTTCTCGCTAATGTCAACGTAAAGGTTACTCGAATTAATTAACCCATTTAAAATTGATGTTCCCGGTACGGTTCGTTTATTAGACACGTGGATGTATGCAAATTCGAGGAATAGAAATCGCGAAGACAGTTAAAGTAACAGAGCATTACACCGTTGTTCCCCGAAACCGTTTGCAAATAAGGACTAACGTGGTATCTCGTAGCGAGCATCGTTCCCTATAAATCATAGCGCACGGTTAGCATAGTTTTTCCTCGAGCGTAGACACTCGGCCGGGATAAAAAGCGAGGAAAAATGCGGCATATTAAAAAAAAAGGATAATCCGCTGGCTTGCTCTTTAGGAACGCAATAAATAACCAGGTTTATCGAGCGTCCCCTCCACGCGAACCGCACACCGTGTCTTCTGGATAAATGTGTGTGTGGCACCACGTCATTGCACGCTCGCACGTTCGCTTAGGTGATCTTGAAAAAATGACTGTACGCGACTACACATTGCTGAACAGTCACTGTGCGCCTTTGATCACTTTCCACGCTGATTTGTGGTAGCTAACGCACGCTTCCGACCATTAGGATACACATTATTTATGCGCTTTTGACGCAAGAAAGTGCGCTGGAAACAGGAAAATGAGAATTATAGCAATATATCCAGGTTTTCGCTCATATACAAGGTATGTAATATGAAAATTGCGTATAAAGTTGTCAATGTCTCTAATTTTTATCAAAATCTTCTCAGAGATAGATCGGTAAGGTAGTAAATAGGTTTATTTTTTTTGCCGTTCGGCCTCAAAATGGCGGTACACGTGCTTTGTGTGTAAGTATGTCTGGGACTGTTAACTTATTGTGTGATTTCCATTTGCTTCCTCCTTCCTCATGGGCTTTCTTCCCTTCTCCTTTTTTCAAGTACCTTTAGTATCTCTCTTATCGTTACGTTTCCTCTTGTCAGATGCTTGCATTCTCGAATCGTTAGTCTAGTTAGTCTAGTATACTCGAAATCAGATTGTTAAAATAGAAGTATTTCATTTTCGAAATTGTATATCTTACTTAAAGTGCTATTTTCTTTCAGCAAAATAAAATCTAAAATATTAAATAGTATTTGAAATATTTGTGTATGTTTCGCCAAATAATGCCCACTTCTGCCCCAAAGATAACCCTTTGTGACAAGTTTCAGATCCGTACTCCTCCTACAAGGATAATCATGGGGTGAGCACGGTTTAATGAATTATTTTCATCCATTCTGCTCGACAAAGAATTACGGAAAAATTCGGGAACATTCCACCTAATGGCACGCACGACAGTAAATTATTTCAGAATTTTTGGTTGGAAACTCGATTTTTAAAAAATCCGGAAACATAAAATTGTCCATCTTATATTGACTCGCATCTTGCCATGTTAAGAGATCGGTGCACCGATTGCAACGCGGTCGCGTGCATTCAAAATCGCAGGACAGCCGATTGCATAATTACCAGGAGGCTATTCGCGGTGGCAAGTGGATCCATTCGCGAGGTGCAAGAGATAACGAGATTAATGCGTCGCGTGTGCTCACAGCGTAGCAAGGACCGGCATTAATTCAAAGCGAGCGGCGATCGTGGCCAAGCGACCGCCACCTTAGATCCTAGATCCTCGGATAGCCGAGACGAGACCATTTAACCGCAATCAACTAATTTCTTGATATATGCTCAGGTGTCCGGCGCGTTCACACCTTCGAGGTCCGCTGTCGGCGCATCCGCCGCGCCGACGTGACGTTTTATTGTCATTCCTGTCGTTTATTCTCCTGCCGGTAATTAAATCGATTCAATTATTACCGTAATCCGTGTGTACTGGGCTGAACCGTTCTATTGTCACGGTAATTGTAAGATGGAGAACGAAGAACACATAGTGAGTCATAGGAGTTCTTATTCTCGAAATTATTCAATTTGAGTAATTAATATTAACGATGGTTAACAATGTATGTCTTGTTTATCGTTGGCATAATTTTCTATGAAATATTATTATATTGTAGAATTAGAAATTTGGAAAAGAATGTATTCGTAAATTCATTATCTGTGTTGCTATAACAATTAATAATACTTATTTTGTCGAACCAGACTTGGACTGAATATATGATGTATTTTTCATTTTCTTTAAATTTTTGTTTTTATATTATCCTAGAGATTTATTTTAGACCTTTCTAATAATAATTTCGTAATAAATATATTATTCTACTGAAAGTATGACATACATATAATCAAATATAAATATATGAAGAAGTATAAAATATTTCTAATATGAAAATAATGATATATATTGTTGTTTTGTAATAAAACTCATAAAAATTATTTTCTAATCATATTATGATATCTAAATTAATTTTGAAAATTGTCATTTTCTACTGCTGTCTTTCATCCATAATTTTGTCAATAAATCATCAACCCTCCACAATGTATCACACAGAAGCTTAACTCTTAAAATGTATACAAATGTATATCACTAAAGAATTTTCAATTGAATAATTACGAAGAGATCATTCAGATCCACCAATGAACAAGATTTGATATGATTAGTGTGTACAAATATAATTTTCTCTTAAAAGCAACAATTTTTCAGCGTGATGTTCTCTGTTTACGAGAACAGGTGTGTCACATTTGCTCATAGGTCCGTATTATGATACAAAAGTCATTTTGAGTATAAATAAAAAAGACGGGATAGTCAAGATCAACGTGAAATCGATATCGGTCGATTGAGAACTCGGATCGATATCGGGTAGCGCGAATTCATTTTAGCATTTAGATACAAGGAGTATATACGTTATTGATAATAATAAATCGAATCGGTGCGAAATAGCCAGTAAATATACTTCGCGCTGTGGAACGAGAATTCCTCGTACTCGCGAAGAAGTGAGATATAACATCTCGTATCTATGTATAATACCCGCGATTCAATCTATTCTATTACAGTAACAAGTTATCAATAACTGAACGGGCTCACAAATGGAAGTCGGCGTTATTTACAGGAGGAAGGAATTTCAAACGTTTAGTACATTTCTTCAGGCCGCTGATCAGAAATCGATTTCGTTTAATAATGACGCGTTCGAGCTGACAGGGAACGACTCATAAATAATAATTCGATGGTCTATGTTCTCTGTGCAACGGTATATATAATTTAGACATAAATCCAATCGCGGAATCGAAAGTATCACGTGTACTATGAGTATACATATAGAATTGTATGTATAATATCCTTCATCCTTTTTGAGAACGTGCTGTGTTTCAAAGATCAAGTTGTATTATTACATATATGTATACATTATACATTTATATTAAGAATTAATCAAAGAGATTTATTCTTTTCATCTATCGAACGAAATTAGGCTCTGTCCTTTTTTTATTCAAGATGTAGGTAAAGGGTTATCCAAAAGTACTTTTAGAATATCGAATGAGAATATCTGTCACACGCCATGTTTGTTTCTTGTCACTTTCTTGTATTTCTAACCTACAATGATAGACAATTTTAACAATGGAGTCGTATACGATTGAACAGCGTGTTCAAGTTATTAAAATTTATTTTGCAAATCAGTGTTTTGTGATTTTTTCGACATACACAATCATCAATCAGAGCGAACAATTCGAAATTTGGTTAAAAAACTTGATGAAACTGGATCTGTTCATGATGAACCAAAGTCTGGCAGACCAAAAACAGCTCGTTCTAATGAAAATATTGCTGCTGTTCGCGAAAGTGTTGCTAATGACCCGTCAACATCAATTCCACGTCGTTCTCAAGAATTGAGAATTTCTTCGAATTGATGTCTGTAAGCGTGATCGTGGTGGTCATTTGACAGATATCGTCTTTCACACATAATTGTCATAGATGATATCTGATAATTAAATTAAAAAAACCAATAAAATTAAAAATAGTATGTTTTTTATTAAAAAAAAAACTTCCTATGGTCTATTTTGGATACATATAATAAAATACCATGCAGATTTTTGAAACGTACACTAACACGAGTGGAACTTCCAATCAGTCTAAACACATATGTATAAACCGAATGAAAATAATGAAAAAATAAAGGTGCATTGTTTTTTGACATGTCACTGTCAAAGCACTCGAATGATGCTTAACTTTTAACATTTAGAATATATTTTATTAATAATTAGGTTCAACACTGAATATATTAGGCTCAACTAAACAACAATGATTAAAAGAAATGTTTAAACGTAAAAAATACACTGTTTTATCAATTTTCTCTGTTTTTTTCTTTTGTTGAGTTGATTAATTTTGCAAATGAACGGCACGATTCTTCTCATAATTGCAAATACTGCTTCCCTGTGAGTTTTTCAACGGAAAACGCGACCGTGTCCAGTAATAAAAATCGAAAAGGAATTTTTCCAAAGATAGATCACGGAGATCCACGTAGCAGGTAACTCGAACTCACGTTAATCGGTTGCAAAGCGCAAAGCGCTCCGCGCGTACCACTTCTCTCCGCGGATAATCGGTATTCGAGCAATTCCTCGGAAACGGGTTCCGCGGACTGGTGGAAAACTATTATTAATACGAGCCGCGCCGGGAATTCGCATATTTTCTAACGGAAAATACGGCCGAACTGGAAAAATCCGTCCCCCGACGAAAGTATTGAGCAATTCGTACTCGCGGCGGTCGTTGCAGATCGCTGGCGTGATTCGTGGGTGTGTAGAACCGCGCTCGTAACCTAGCCCAGCTGGAATTGATATTAACATTATATAGATTTATATACATATTTCAGATCCCGGCGGGATACCAGTATTCGTTACGACTCTGGCCGAGAACTGCAGAAATATATCAACTCTGTTACGATTCTCTTAGAGTACAGTTAGGAACAAAACGGAGGACACACACTTTAAATCAGAATAAGTTTGTTTATGAATGGACCAAACGACTTCAATTTCTCTGTAAGGCTAGAAGAATTAGTTCAGTAAATGGCGTCTAAAAAATATGTAAAAAAAATGCATTTTGTCGGGATTGCGAAAAACAATATAGTAAAAATTGATTTTTACGACTTTTTTAGCTGGGCCAATAACGAAAATTTGAAAGATGTGTTTGGTCAACTCGTATGAATTATATACGCTCCGAAAATTTCATTGAAATTGGTTAATTGGTTTACGAGTTGCGATCGAAAGTGGTAAAAAGGACAGAAAATATTGAAAAATTGCCATTCTTACCACTTTTGATCGTTTATAACTCGTAAAACAATTGATCAATTTCAATGAAATTTTCAGAGCGTATATAATTTTATACGAGTTGACCAAACACACTCCTAACTGTATATCTTGAACAATAACTATACATATAGACTGCTGAGTTTTGTACAAAACAAGATTTATCTAAGTCAATTGTAAGAAACAGAAATGGAATAAATACACTTGTAACTTGTTACATATAAGTTTGTTTATCTTGAAACTTGTCAATTAACCACCTCGTAGTGTTGCATTGACGAAGGAATAAAATAAGAGAAGAAAGACTATTTATTTGACAAATATTCACATATTTCTGAGGTTTCTCAAGAAGCAGTACATTCGTGAATTTTTATCGAATTAACTGAATAACTTATCTTCGTGACACTTTCCAAACATGTCGTATGTATTTCATGTATGTACATTCGTGATATTTTATACATCGCCATCATTAATAGTGCGATAGTAATCCACTATTTCTCCTCGGAAAGACTATTCCTCTCGGGTGGTTAATTTTCTAATATTCTTCCGCAGAGAAAAACAATTGCACGTTAACAGAGACCAATTTTCTCACCTTTACTTTTAACGAAATAGTATACAGACGATGTGAGAATATGATAAAAATGTTCTCTTGAGAACCGCCTCGAGTTTTGGATGTCAGATGACTGGGAGACGAAAGTATTGCTCAATCGTCGCTCGCGGCGGTCGTTGCAGATCGCTGGCGTGATTCGTGGGTGTGTAGAGGCCTGGCTCACAGTCGAGGAATAGGTATTAACATTATAGAAATATATACATATATTTAAGCTCGGTCGGGAAACCAGTATTTATTGCAGCTCTGGCCTGGAACAGCCGGCGCGGCGTTCGAGCAACGCTGGTAAATCTAGCACGGTATCGCGTGAAGCAACCGGCAACTACACGACCACCTAGATATGTACGTATAAATATCGGTACCATCGGCTCCGGGGCAGGCAGGCTTCTACACACGTGCAGCTGCACCGGTAGTTTGCAACAGATACTTCGGCAGCTACTGAATGTGTTTGCGGTAGGCCACCTCGAAGAGGAAAGCGTGCTCCGCTTGGGAAGGTATTTTGATGCGTGCCGATCTTCGTGGAACGGTACACGCTTGTTACACAATTGCGCTCGATTCTCGCGACGATGGTGGCTCGCGAGCCTAACTGACGCTGCTCTAACTACCGATCAGCTGGCCTGTCAACGAGACTTTTCATCCCCATGCTTTCATTCCATGCCCATGTCCCCTCGAGTTGTTACACGGAATCTACCAGACCACCAGCGCCCGCTCTAGAAACAGGCAACCTGGACATTCGTCCGAGGCGCCAAAATTTAGGGTCGCCATTTTGGTTGTGAGTGTGAGAAAAATATTGACGTGCTAAATACCCAATTAATAGAAAATTTGCTTCTATTAAAATTTAGATAAAATGATTTGATTTTTATTGAAAATAACAAATATGTACCTCTTTATTTAAAAAATATATATTTATATATTCTTGAGGGGCGGCAATTTGTCTTTTTGTCCGGGGCGACGTAACCGCTAGAGCGGGCGCTGCAGACCACCCCCAGCAAACACTTCTCCATTAAAATGGCTATCGTGATCGCTAAACCATGCATCTTATGCTGATCTCATGGCTGATGCTACCAAATTTTACAAAACCTCTTTTTACATGGCTTTTCACTAATTTAATTTTCTATTAACCCTCAATTGCACTCAAGTGGCGAGTCTGAAGCGCCACTAAAAATTGCCATACCATTGTTCAAAACAGTTTTAACATTATTAAATTTGTCTGTATTCTATAAATTATAAAAAGCTCAACTGTTATAAATATAAGAAAACAGTGATGTGCACAATGTAAAAAAGATTACATAGAACAAAAATGATCTGGGTTGAAGCAAATATCTTGATTTTGGAATTCAAATTGCTTCGAGTGCAATGGGTTAATAGCATCATTGATAAATAAACCACTTATGGCTGGTGCCAGAGTTGGGCAAAAATTTTTATTTCAATAAAATTATTGCCCAACTCTGGCTGATGTTACTGAATTATACAAAATAGCACTTTTTAAATGGCTGATTACTAAATTGATCTTTTATTAATTGCTATATCATTCACTTCATTTAGCATAAATCAACCACTTATTTAGTTGATGCAACTGAATTATACAAAATAGTACTTTTTGCATGGCTGCTTACTAATTTAACAACAACTCCCTACTACTTTAAGTGTTTTATTTGAAATTTATACTTCAAAGGGTAGTTCCTTGACTGCTGCTTATTTTAAACAATTTCGTTTACTAATTAATTGTTGTAATTTATATTTGTTTGTAACTAAAAGCTAAGAAATTAGATAAATAAAGGAAAATACATATAAAAACCCGTTTCATTTGCATTTTTCTTTCTCTTACGTTGAGTCACACTCGACAAAGGAGTGCAAAGAATTAATTTTTTAGAATCCCTTAAAATGGTGCATGTCAAAACAGACATTACAAACAAAGTTCTATGAAACATTCTTCTTACAACCAAAGTAACCACAAAAATTTTGTTTAGGATAAAGACATATGAAATTGTTGATCCATAGATGGAAAATAACGATCATAAGACGTCCGATAAGAATGTTAGTGGGATTATTTTGTATAAAAAGAGTTGCCAATACACAAGAGGATATTCGGTCTTTTTCTGGTTGCCCACTAGAAAATTAGTTGGTATCGAACCGAAATCGTGTTCGAGGCAATCCACTCAACGAATACACATCAATACAACTTCCTTCTTTCGTAACGAACATTATACCGAATACGTTGCATAAACATTAAATTGCTGTAACGATTTCATACGCTTCTTATAATATAATTCGTTAAGTAAAAGTGGCCAGAACTTCCGCGGCTGCTCCTAACTGCCTCTAATCCGCAACGGGGACTCACGTTTCCATGTTTTGCGGTGGAAAATTATCGAACTTCGATGCAATAACGTGGCAATTTAGGCCTGCACTGTATCTTTATAGCTTGGTAGACGTTTGGTCTCTTTTCTTTGCTTCGATTCTGTGAAATATTTCTTAAATGCATTTTTCTTGAGAAGTACATTTAAAAAAATTTTTTACACAGTTCGGTAGACACAATAATACCATGCAACTTTTTAAACGTATCATTTGTTGTCAAGACATTTCACGGATAAGAAAATATTGAAATTTTCTCAAGAGCTGATTTCACACACACCCCTGCAATGCGAGAAATACCAGAAAAAATAGGTTTGTATTAATTTGCTCTACTTGTGTGCGAAGTTTCATAATTTTTTCAATTTACGGGTTCGATAAACAATCGAAATAGGTACCTACATATACATACACACATATAAAACTACAGTAGAAACGGTGTTAATAGATTATTATAAATATGAAGACCCTTGCTGAAATAAATGCCGGTTGCGATTTCCGTTCAACTTCTGTTGCTCGCCAAACCATGCAATTTTAATTTCGCATAAAAATCCTCAGTCTGCAGGCTGATGAGATCAAAATATCAGAATAAGGTTCCAGCTGAAAGAGTGGTAGCAAGAACCTTTTAAATATACCTTTTAAAATTTTCAATCAAAGTCGGGTGCGACTGCAAAGATGCATTGAAGAATTTATAGGATGATTACTGGTAGACCGACCGAAAAGAACCTATACATATACCGAGCTTTACAAGTCGCCGGCACATGTTGCCTTATAAAATAACAAGAATACATTTATTTGAACACTACTAAATATATTTATTTAATCATTTACTACGAGAAAGCGTCTGTCTAACTTGAATACTTGTGAAATAATAAATCTGGTAGATGTAGTGTCAATGAAATATTGTAACTATGAAGACTCCTGCTGAACTAAAACGAACCTGTGGATCTAAATTATTTGAAATCGTTAAAATGACCGGTGCCAGGTTTTTTATTTTACAATTGGAAAAATAATGAAACTGATTTCATAAGAAACGATTGTATAGATGTCTTTAGTAGTGTGCACGTATTACAATAAGAGCCGCACGACGTCTAAATAAAATGAATCTTGTCATTTTTATAAGGGGGAACACGTATTTACCAGTTACTTTTAAGGCTTGGTAGGTTTAGTGTTAAGGGGAGAAATATGTATTTCCGCTCGACATCTGCTTGCAATGAAACCATGAAATTTTGATATCGCATAAAAATCCTGATGAACGAAATATCGGAGTAATAAGGTTCCAGCTGAAAGAGTGGTAGCAGGAATGGTGGCATACGTGACGTGGCTCGATTCGCCATTGCGTGAGGGGGCGAGCCAAATTGAATTGGCAACGCGGTGTTGCGAATTTGCCCCGGGCGCCCGATCCCCGTTATCGTCCGAATTACGCCGAATACGCGCCCACGCATTTGGCAATTAATTAACCGCGGCCGATAAGTTTTGAGAATGTTGCCGAACGAGAAATGTCGACGGTCGTTCCGCCGCTAATTGGATCACCGCTGGCCGCTAGTCGTGCTGACTCTGCACTTAACTCGTGCATGGTGATACGCGCTAATGCACCGATTCGCGCAAGACAGCGGTTTTTGCCTGCATACCTGCCAACCACGACACACGTAAGTACGTGTTCGATTCGATCCTGAGTGATCTCGCGGAACGAGCCTACAAACGAACAAATACGGCCGCCGCTAATAATTATTTCACTTTCCCATGGAGAGCAAGCTATGCAAATTTTGAGGCTCGCCGGGAATTTCATAATTCCGATTTATTCGAAACGACTCGATTGCACGGCCGAATCGAACCGACAAATGAGCCAGAAAACAGGAGAGACAGATAGCTACAATGTTACCGCGTGGGTTCGGCCTAATCCTAAATAATCACTCCAATGGAATTTTCTAGTCTTTTACGAAAACGCCGGGCAAGGTGGAAAGTTAATTGGTTATTTTTATTATAATATGAACGAAATTTCTCTGGCTTGTATTTATTAATGTAGTGTAAGTTAGTATGAACTATTCTACATAGATGTCGCCCAAGAATAAAGGTGTTTTCCTCGTTTAAATCAACCAATGCCAAACACTCACGTGTGAGCTACACGTACAACTTTGAGGTTACCCTGAACGTGCAATAGTTTACAAGTTATTAATATATTCTGTGTTGTTATTTTAGGTAAGTACAACAAATATTGATGTAGCTTTACATTAAATAAACCGTTTTTATTGTATTTTTTAGAATTTATTGAGAAAAACCCTAAGATGCTCTTGCCCCGTAAATATTACTACACGGGGCAAGTCCGTACTGTATGGGTAACCATAAAACTAAACAATATATTTAATGCAATAAGAAGCATTTTATAGCAGGCTTTTCTTGCCCCGTAGCACTTGAAACAAGGTTTCGAAAGAATTTTTAACTCTCAGAGGCGGACTTGCCCCATTTTCGGGGCAAAATTAGAATCCTACATAATACTAATTCATCAGTAATAACCGTGGCAAGAGATTGATACCAAGAACGTTAAGTTTTTACATACCAGACTGAAAATACATCAGTTTAAAGTTTTACCCTACTCCACCTTCTACAAACGTACGCGATTTTCTTTTTAATAAACTATATAAAATATCTTTATGAAACTGTGCACTTTACAGGCTTAATTATGCATATTTTAAGCCATGTTCACGATTCTTTATGGGTCGTTATCATTAAACGTGTAGTAATTACTCACCAAGGAAATAGAACCACTTATGGACTCTCAGCGTGTAAGTTTCCGCAGTTAATAGGTGCCACATTTTCGACAATAGCGCTGCATAAAAAAATCACTAAAGTAGGCCCAACATACTGAAACAAGCCCCCAAAGGTTCGCCAAGAAAGATTTCGCGAGGTACGTTGGACGAGGACATATTCGCAGCAATGCGCATGTGCGAGACTCATTTAAATCACAACCAGATTGGTTGTATCGATTTGCATAAAAAGTAATCGGACCGAGCGAGAGCAGTCGACTCATTCTCCTAATTACGTACTCGTAAAGTCCGAGCGTTCTGGTACGGATTTGTTATCCGAATACATACGCTGTCTTCTTCCACTTCCGGTGCCCGGAGCGTCAGACGCTGGGCTACAATTAGCCCTCGTTAAGGCCTGTATATTATCCCCTCGTTTGTTTTCTCGATGGGGCTCGACGATCCGGAGGCGGGCCCCGAAATCGGAGAAAGCGAGCCGGGCCGAGGCAACAATCGGCGCGTACGAAAATCTCATGATCGGAAACGTATTTTTACGTCAGGATCAATTCAAAACTCTCATTTGTCATCATCAGACTGCGGATCTTTATGCGTTTATGGCAAAAATTAGTAGGCGTGATTTAAAACAGTAAACATATTATAAAAATTTGAAGATACTGTTACATTATTTTCAACCAACTGAATGTAGTAAGAAAGGAAATAAATCACCGTTTCATTCTAATTTGTTGTAATTCGCATAAACAATTTTTATTTTGCTTAAAGATCCGCTGTCTGGTCATCGTCAAGAATAGGGTTGCATTAACTCTTTGCACTCCTTGCTCCACGAATATAAATTACAACAAAGCTCGAGAGCCATATTTAATGTAATTAGTAAACAGAATTGTTTAAAATAAGTAACAGTCGAGGAACTGTCCTTTGAAGTAACTTGTAGGGAATTGTTGGCAACAAAATTGAAAAATAATTAACAGTGCAAAGGGTCAACTCTAAGGATGCAATTGTCGATGAAAGGACAATTACTATCAATCTTGAATGTTTAAGGAAGTTTGCAGATGTGTTATTTTAATAGCAGGTCTTCCTGCACCCATCAAATGTGATCAGTAGCCTGCTAATCAGCATGGTGATTCATAATTTTCATATATATTTTAACAATTTCTACACGCTGTACAACTGTATATTTCTCCAGGATAAAATGGCGACCAATGCTCAACTCGCTTGTAAAAGCTGGGAAGAAAGAAGAAAAAATACTGCAATCCGCAGTCTAATTATATGCATTTATAACAAAAATGGATAAACTGGGAAATAAAATTGTGAATACATTGGAAGGATTGTAGAATATTGTTATATCTTACTCTTTCGACTTATATAAAAATTTTGGAAAGGAGGGGTACGTTTTCATCCAACTTCGATCTCTTATGATCGACATAAAACATTTTTATTTTGTATAAAGATCCGCAGTCTAACAATAACTATAACTAAATCGGTATCGATAAAATTTCCAGCGACTGTTCGCGTTGCGAGCATGATTCATTGTGCTCGCACGGGAATCTCGCGATTTCTTTTCCGTTGTTTGACGACCGGGTGGAAACACGGTTTTTTCATATTTCTGCGGCCGATACTTTCATCTGGTAGATTTCCTAGAGAAACGGTTGAAGCCTGTTCGCCGTGTGTAATAGATAACGCGAATCGTTTTAAACGTCCGCGCAGGAGACAGATAACGCCTGTACACTCTGAATGCCAGAGTCGCAATAAATAACCAGCGGACGTTTCGAACATCGGCGAACAGATAGCGGAAACGCTGCGAAACGTTTGAGCTATAATAGACAAATAAATTTTCGTTGCCGATTGATAAAGAACGCTCTCGCCACGGAGTGAACTTGTGCGTCGCCGATCCGATCCGTTCGCGTATACGTTCGCGGGAAAAAGGGATTGGCTGCGATTCGCCATCGGCTCGGAACGGAAAAAATCGTTAATGGGAGCCTCGATGATGAGAACGTGAACTTTGGGGATCTGGAAGTACATACTTCATGGGATACGAACGTTTTTAACCGTGTTCGCTGCGGGGTACCGCGTGCAGCGTCGACCACTGTTTTTATGGCTGTAACTTGCCGACAGGCGAGTTCAAAATTTCAATTAACCCTTTGCAGTCGACCATATTCTTTATGGGATCGTCGTCGTTAATCTAGTCAATTTTATTTTGCATAAAGATCCTCGGTACGATAAACATTGACTGATCTGATTCGTCTATCATTTGATTTTGTGTGTAGCACTTATTTCTGTAAATAATAAATAAATAAGAAATAATAATTTATATATTTGAAAGTATCACTTTCATTTTATCATCTCAGAACATTAGTAACGTTCAAGTAAAAAGCGTAACCCCTAACTATGTTATGTGAAATAGTAGCTTATTAATTTTTTACCGCGTTACGCGCAGATTTTGAACACGAATGTTATTCGTCCTGTGTAGCACGTAGTATTTAGCAAAACGAAAGCAGGTAAAAGCGAGATTCATTAATCATTTGTGTATGACACAGAAGCGGAACATTGATTAATGGTTCACCATAGAGTAAACGATTTAAATCGCATTCACCTCAAAAGCTGGAAATTTCATAAACATCCACAGATAGCTATAGAATGAAGAATAATTTCATCATTTTCCAGCTTCAGAACCATAAGTACAACATCCTGGTTCATAAAAAACGTGGTAAAAAGGATGTCATTCTGCTCATTTATCCTCTTACACATTCCTCATAATAAAACGGAACATATACATACATTGACCCAAAACAGAATGTCACTAGTTGATCTTTCAAAATTTGAGAGCAAATGTAGACATCATATATCTTTCTCTTAAATAAATGGAACAAAGAAAACTTATTTTAAATAATGTATAATGATATAGAATGCTCTTCTCCATTAATTTAACCAACCACAACAGAACTGACTTTATTTTCATTGTGTCTCATTTAATTTAAAAAATGGCACTCATATGTTTCAAAAATGTTACTTGAGCAAACCTGTATAACAACAGCATGTTTCTTTCATATGTATTACCACACATATTATTTATTTTATCTCAAGAAATCAGACCCTTCTCTCATTTAATTTAAAAAATGGCACTCACGTTTGAAAAATGTTACTTAAGCAAACCCGTACAAAAACAGCATATTTCTTTTATAAGAATTACCACACATATTATCTATTTTATCTCATGCAATCAGACCCTTCTCCAATATAATTTAAAAAATGGCAGCCATGTTTGAGAAATGTTATTTGAGCAAACCTGTATAAAGACAGCATATACATTTCTTTCGTATGAATTACCACACAAATTAGTTATTTTATCCTAAAAATTCAAACACACCTGTCTAATTTCAATTTAAAAAATGGCGCTCATGTATGAAAAATGTTACTCGAGCAAACCTGTATAAATAGAAACAGCATATGTTTCTCGTATGTGAATGATCATATAGATTAAACGTAGGGACGATTTCATAGAACGTGAAGTGTTTTTTTTTTGTCGGAGAAAAAGAGAAAGACGATCCAGCAGCGATGTGCTCGTGCAAGAGGACATTTAATGCTCGGCAGAAGAGGCTCGTCCAGCTTCCAGCACGAACAACGATTAGGCAGGAACGCGAGGATTTCAGAGAGGCCGACGGCTGGCCTAGAAAACCAGCTTGGACCGTGCGCTGCACGCGGGTCTAATTGCTAATTAGTAACTAGTAGGTAAGCACCGGCAGGGTCCGTCGAGCTCCGGCTACGTTCGACACGAGCAACCTAAATCGAGAGCCGGGCCCCTCGTGGAATTGCGAAACCCGAGTTTTCGGCCAACCACCCCCTTGCGCAACTGTACCCCGCCGCAATTATTCTGCAAATTGAACGAAGAAATCTTTCCTGGGCTGAACACGCCTTCCTGCGACTGTAATTTCGCGGAAATGGAAGGGCGCCGGCGAATTGTTCCTGCTAAATTAGTTGCTCGCTGTGCCGTACGCGGAAGATCATTTGCAGAGCCAACCTGGCGTCTCTGTGGACCCCGTGAATCTTCTTTCTCGAATTTAAATTTCTTGGACCTTTTGATGTTTAATTTGCTTTCAGATCTTATAGAAAATCGTAATATGATGGATTTATTATGGATAAAATTTTAGAGACTTTGTGTATAGATTTTAAATTCATTTTAAATTTGAGGCGGTTTTAGTTGAAATGCTTAAGGGCTAGTTTTAAGAAATTAGTTTAATTCATTTAATTTAATTAATTTCTACAAACGACTGAATTCCTTAGAAACTCTATGCTATATTTTAGATAATACCTTCTAGTTTGAGAATAAAAAAAGCTATTCATTTCAGATGTTTCAATTTTTCCCAGCAATGGCTGTCATCCATTGATGCACCAATGAGAAGTCGTGTCACAAACGGCTCCATTTTTTAATATTTCGTTCTGAAAAATGTGGAGAATAAAATTAAGAGTTATGCTACTATCACTGTAAAATAGCAGAATTTTTCATGTAATAATTATCCTGAAAAAATTTCCCGAAAACAGCAAATTTCTAGATAGCCGGTAAGGATTTTTAGATTGATTCCAAGCTGTTAAATGCCTATTCGGCACTGTGCAAGCTCTTCCATTTTCGGGGTGACCTCCACGATAAATTCCGGGCTCGCCAACAAAAAAGATTTTCACGAGGTACGAAAATATTCGTTCGCGATTACCGTTACCTTGCGGCGACCCGAGCCAAGATAACGAATTTATGGCGTTAACCCCGGTGCTTCGTTTGCTCGGCCATGCTCGAGAGGATCGAGAGGATCGAGAGGATCGAGGGGGACGATCTTGGGACTTGGGGCCCATTTTTCCCGGATCTTTACGCCACCGGAAGAGCGTCGGAGATGTTGGGAATTTCTGGTTTGGGATCTGATGGTCGAACGACTGCGACTCCCAGGAACGTTACTGTCGTCGTTGGTCACCGCCGCTTATCGCGCTTGTAATTAAGTAAACGACCGGGCTTCGGGAACGATTTAATGAATGATATTTTTTGCTTCGTTAGGCGGCGATCATCGCGAAGATACCCGACCGTCGAGACGTCCGGCGCGGCGTCCCTGCTCTGATTTTCGTACGTTCTTTCGCCGCCCGTCTTTACGAGGAAACGACCACTTTTTTTAAGTAACTCGCGAAATGATGTTTCTAAGATCAACATTTTTTATTCATTCGTCTCTCTTATTAGTAGACATCTTTATGCAAAATAAACATTTCGTGTGCACCATAATGGCCGGAGATAGGCTTGTTTGTTTATCTTAATAGATCGAAGATAATATAACGAACCCTTTTAATCTTCTTTTTGTCTTAAACTTCAGCTATTTGATATTTTCATAAATGCATACAATCCGCAGTCTACTTCTTAGAATGGACAGTATATTCAATGTTAATTAATAAGCGAGAATGTAGAAATAAATGAAATTCTCTACAACAAAATTTATTTCTTGTTTCAGAAAACATTAGAAATTAGTACATAGAAATCTGTACTGTATTAAAACGAGTTAGGCAAACGTGTTTGGCCAACCATTTTAGACAGCAGTAAAAAGGAAGTCTTAGTGCAACACTCGGACAAGACAAAGACAGATAGAATTGTAAAATTTTGGTATAAGACTTAGGAACATTGGCTAAGTGTCTCATAATAAATTTCATAAAAATATTTTCGGGATTCGATTCAGAGGTATGTATCTTCGGTGAGGATTCAGTGAACTCTCCAATTCGGGTAACAGTGGACCGACGAAATGGCGGATGTCGGCCACGGTCACGTGCATCGAGCTGAAGAAAAAAAACCTGGGAGATAATCGACGAATCGAGGGAAAAATGAAAAAGAGCAGAGGAGGATCCGGGGCTGAGGAGGCGGAAGGGGAGGAAGATGCGTTCTCTCACGTACTCTCGCGACGAACGACGCACGCCACGTGGATTTCGTATGCTGAGGAGGGAACGAGGAGAGGGATTCCTCTTGGCCAGCCGCGGACGAGGATCAAGAAACGGATGTTCAGCTCGGACTTTAAATGCATCCTGCGTACCGCCGCGCCGCGCTGTGCCTCTTCTTTCTTCCCCTCTTTTTATGCCTCCCCCTATATTGTCCTCTCCCGGTTCCGCTCCGCGCATCTACCTTTTTACTTTCGTTATTCGGTGAAACGCGTCTTTCTCCCGGGGTCGTCGCAAGAAATGGAACATTAAGGAGCCACACTCGTGTACGCGGGTCAAAATGATATTTTTTTTTTATTTTGTGTCTTTTAAATGTATAGAACCTTCACTCCTTGCGGTAAGATTTATCTTACAGCGATTCGAACTTCTTTGTTGTCCCTAATTTCTTAGGAGAAAGAAGTTTGGTCGTAGAATGGCCCAATATCTTATTTATTGATATTGACAATATCTTTTTCTGTAAAGTGCTATACTAATGTATGCTACATAAACCAAACAAGGTTTACGGCATCAATAAATAATTAATCAATTAATTAATTATTGGCAATATCTTGATTTATGGTACATTAATAATCAGACAGCGGATCTTCATGCAGGATAAAAATTTTATATCCGCATTGCAACAAACTGAAGTGAAATTGAGATTTCTTTTCAGTTTTCAATATAATTCGTTTAATATAATAAATTGAAAATAACAGCAGTATTTTTAAATTTGTCTAATGTTTTTACTGTTATAAATAGACAGTGGATCTTCATGCAAAGTAAAAATTTTCCACCTGAATTGTGACAAACTTTCTCAATATGGTTAATAAGCTGAAAATAAAATGATAGTATTTTAAATTCTACTAATGTGTTTACTGTTTTAAGTTACACCTACTTATTTTCGTCTTAAATGCATACAATCCGCTGTCTATTGAAAATACTTTTCCAAACTTGTATGCGTAAATTTATTCAAGTGACACAATTATAACGAAGGGGGTTGAGAGTTTTTTTATTTCTTCGAAACATAGTAATTCAATCTTGTAGAAGTTTCGTGGTCAACAGTGGACGCGTTAAACGAGATTTTTATTCGACACTTCTGCCATAAAGGAATCGCCGTTTGTATGGACGGTCTTCCGTAATCTTGCGGGTAGCGCCATTATTTGGTCGGTGTAGAATTTCTGTGGCTTCCGGTTAAAGAAAAGACAGAAATCTCGCTCAATGTTGGCGAACGAGCCTCGGTGTTCATCGTCTCAGTGTGACTCAGTTCGTTCACCGAGAGAACAAAAAGAAGAGAAGAAAAGGAGTTAATGAACCCCTTGAGTATTATCTGGTTTGACGTGGTCCCCTGTCAATTGTGATTGGCGATCGACTCCGAAAGTCATCTCTAATTGTACGAGACTGTTTTCTAACCAGCTTTCGACGCATTACTCATCCGTGGCTTCAGAATATTCACACATCAATCTTATTCCCTGCGAACCACATCTTGAAGATTATTCGAAATCTAAAAGACTGCAGGGTACATGCATCTTCAAGTTTGAAGGCTGTTATAGGCTAAATATCATGCGAATGACAGTTCTGAGTTCCAGATATCGTGAGAGAACACAAGTCAGACTTGTACTTATTACGGTTTATACTTTCATTAAAATTTTTCAAATTAAGATTTCATGCATTTATGACTAAAATGGATAGGTGCAACTTAGAATAGTGAAAATATTGCGCCAGTTTAGAGCAGGCATGTCAAACACGCGGCCCGTCGACAAGTAGTTTGCGGCCCGACCAAATTTTTGAAATTGTTGCCGACAATTTATAGGTTTTATACACTCCAAATTCATCCTCTTACAAGTGAATTTCACCTTTCTGCAAATCAATTTCAACCTTTTTCAAATCAATTTCACACATTAAGAATATTTAAAATTAATTATTTATTTATTTCGATTAAATGATATATTTTATTAATTATACATATATATATTTGTATTATTTTTTATTAAATATATATTAATTACATTATTTTTTATTAATTATATATTACTCAATACGCTCCAATAAAAATACTTTCATTACTAAAATTTATTAATGAGAAAATGGCTACAATGAATATGCATATATCTATACACAGATTTCGCACATTATAAAGTTAATCACACACAATTGGTAATTACTTTTAAATAAGTATTGTATTTGATGTAAATCTTTGCAATTTCTCAACAATTAATTTACATTTGATCTGATTTTATTTACAAAAACTTACTGAAACATACATTATTTGTAAAAGGTTGAATTTGATTTGCAAAAAGGTGAAATTGACTTGCAGAAAGGTGAATTTGGAGTGCAAAACCTGCAAAACTGGAATTAATCTGTGAATTAAAATGAACAGACCAGCGTGTACCTACAATCAATTAAAAAAATTATTACAGTTCAACAAAATCAACCAAATTTTGAAAATTCTTTTCAAAACAAAAATGTGTGAAACAGTTTTATTCAAATAAAGTAAACTTGAAAGAAACCACTTTTGTATGTATGTGTAACAGCAATGTTAATAAAAAATGTGTTTCCTGTTTTCTATTGCAGTCCTCGAATTAATTTATAATACATAACAAGGCCCTTGGTGGTAAAAGAGTTTGACATGCCTGGTTTAGAGGCACCAATGTACTATTTTCTTAACAAAGTTAGTGAAAATATGGAAGAATTTTGTAGTTGGTTTCTTACAATTAATACAGACCATTTTTATTGGCTGAACTTGGTGCTGCCACCTAGCGGATCAGCTCAGTAGAACCAATATGGCTGCGCCCTTATCAAAAACGCCTGAAATCATTTCACTTTACACGCGTATAACATTCGAACGAATGAACTACGCGCTTTAAAACGTGCATTTGTTGGTGTTTTTCGTCGAAATCTACAGGATTGTGTAAAAAAGTGCAAAATCTTTTATCCCAGATGAGAAAGAATATTAAATTTATTATTTTGCATAAAGATCCGCAATAATAAGCGAGCGACGGTTTTGTGATCCCGGCTGCGCCGAGGCTAAGCGAAGGCCGCGTAGCCGGAGGAATAGGTAATTATTGTAATTGAGCGACGTTGGCGCGCGGTCCCGACGTCGATGGGTTCATTAGGCTCGCGGATCGACGACAGTCCGCGGGTGCACTTTTATCCGCAACTATCTGGTCCCGGTACTCCTTATCGATGCAGTCCGATGGTCGCTATCGGCGCGAAAGAAACGGGCCGGTAGGAAAGAAGTTGTTCAAGGCCGTGAACACGAGCGCGCGTATTTGCACACTCGTACCGGAGTGACACTTGTTCCGGAGATTTGCTTCGGCGATTTAGGTATTTGCATGATCGGCCGAGCGTGCGTGCGCGCCGCTCACGCACACACAGGTGAATCTGGACGAATTGCACGAGCGAAAGATTCAGGTGCGCAGCGAGCTTAGCCCCGTGGAACGACTCGTTTCGAATAAGCGGTCGTGTTTAGATCGAGGCGGCCTTAATACGACTTTAATGCACGTCCGAGTCCGAGGCGTTCACCCCGGCCACTGTGGGACGTTCCTACTTTTATAAAATAGGTGAAATTAATGAAAAAATTTCGTGTCCTGGAACACGGAGTTCTGCTAATTCAATTACATTGTAATTCAATTACACAATTGAATTTCATTGTATTTCAATTATATGTATAGTAATTCAACTACGTCGTAACTGAATTACATAATTCAAACCTTTCAATTAATTCAATTACCAAGTATTTTAATCACATGTGTAATTGAAATACAATATACCTAATTAAAGTACAGCTCTCCAAATTATAGCCCAGAACTTTGAAGAACTGCGATATATTTTTATGTTTTTCCTTCTATAATACGTAACGCTATTTTATAATTGTACTCCAATTGTAATTACGAATTACATTGTAATTTAATTGAATTAAGATGTGAATTATAAATTATAATATGACTGAATTACAGTGTAATTCAATTACTTTGTAGTCATAATTCCTGGAGTAATTCAATTGTAATTCTGCACGACACTGTCCTTGAATGCGTTCAAACTAGGTCTTTTAGTAAGCTAATACTCTTGATTGAGATAGACTGAGAAGGATACGGATTATTAGATTCGTCAAATAAATAATAGTCAAGTTCAAGTCTCTTGAGGCAATCTATCAGACAGTTCTTTTTATTTTCTGTTTTTCCACCTCCTGCCACAGCTGGTGAAATGAATTCCAAAAGCTGCATCAATTCGCAGCCGTCACCGTCTATTATATTTATCTTGTGGATACAGTGGTTAAATACAGCGTTCAGAATTTCACAAAAGAAAAAGAGAATATTTATATTTATTGTATATCTATGTTTCTTTCTCGAAAGTCTATATAGTTTAAAGGAAATTTATAACATACAGATTTAGTAGACTCTCCGGAAAGTAATGCGACCACATTTTTTAAAAACAATCTATTAAACATATGGGTAGAAACCTTTAAATTTCTTCAAAGTAGGATCCTTGGAATCGCGCTGGAAAAATGTGTCGACGCTCAAGGATCCTACTTTGAAGAATTTTAAAGGTTTGTACTCACACATATGTTCAATAGATTTAAAAAACAAAAATGTGGTCGCATTACTTTCCGGACAGACCCTGTATTACAGGTGAGTTGAGAGAAGAGAGTACTAATAATAATTTAGTAACAATTCCAATGTCAACTTTTGTTGAAATTATGGCAAGTCCTACTGGCTTATTCCTCGCTGGTTCACCATCCCGCTTGTCTTCCCCGATTTACCTGCTAGAAATCACGCCGGTGATTTTTTGGTGAACCCTCGACGAGCAATACTTACGAAATCGCGGGAATATGGTAGACACGGTGGAACGGCGGAACGTTGCCGCGTGAAACCAGAATTTCACCGTTCGGACAGGTGATCTGGAGCAAGCAGACGGGATTCTGTGAAATCCGATCGGCTTAAGCGTGAATCGAACTCTCAGGATCGAAAGTTGCCGGCCGGTGACGCTGACGATAACGATTGCGTGACGGGCGCTGCTGCTTAGGCCCGCCGCCGCAGTGGTGGTTCGAATGCCACAAGCGCAAAAAAAGAGAATTGAAATGATTAAATTCATTATTTCTATTCACAGAAAATTTCTCGATATTCAACGAAATTTTTGGATTTTTTCATACCTATCGTCATGAAAATCAATAAAGTTTTACAAATACGGAGTCAAAGTTATTCCTTTACAGTATGTACAGAGTTAACATTAAAATGTATCTTCGCGCAAAATAAAAATGTTCTGCACTGATTGTGGGAAGCAGGAGAAAAATGAAAATTGATTTCATCCCTTAATGACTTTATTACATTAAAAACAGCAATGCAATATTCCAAAATATTTTCTGATCTTTTATTTTTCACCCATATTTCATCCAGCCAATTTCTCCATAAATGCATAAAAATCCGCAGGCTAATGATAAACGTAGCATCTCATTTTAAGTCTTAATGCGCCTAAATTATCAATAACTTTATTCTATTTTTGTGAAGTAGTCGAGCAGTCGTTCAGTTAACTTTTAGTCAAAGTAATCTGGGAGCACATTGCAACCTCGGGCATTTTCTTACGTATAAAACAATCTTGGCGGATGGCGCCATTTCAGTTACCCGCACACAATTATTAATAACTTTTTGCGAAGTAGTGAAGCAGTCGTCCAGTTAACTTTTAGGCAAAATTAACTGGAAGCATTGGAACCTCGGGCATTTTCTTACGTATACAACAATCTTGGCAGACGGCACGTGACCAGCTGAGGGTCAACGTCCATTTCGGTCGCCCGCACACAAGGGCTGGACGCAGCTCGAATACGCTTCACCGAACGCGTTTCTTTCTCATGTTTATAAGGAACTAGAAAACGAGACACTGTGCAGGCAGCGTTAAAATGTGCATTGCGCATTGTAAACAGCGAGGAATGTAAAGTAGGAGGTACACGCGGTCGCTCGTACAGCCGGAGACATCTGAGAAAATGAAGATACCGTTACGAAGCGGCGTAATTATAGTTGCGGCTAATGTGAGGACATGTTAGTTCCGAGATACGCAAGCGTAAGCTAGTTGTATCACGCGAGACGCGATTGTCGAGATCCTTGCGAAGGAATCGTTCACGGTGTTAGTTGCTCGCGCATGCACGCAGAAAATATCCGCGGTTTCAATCCGTCGAGCGTCGGGTCTCTGCTCACGGGAATTAATTCCCGTGTCACCGTGTAAAATATGAATCCTCGAGCCACGCGCGATTTGTCGCAATTTCGAGCCTCGTACACGTAATCCGACCGATGCCGTGCCGTGACGCTTACTCATCGTCGCGTGTATTCTGCTAAATCGATTAAGGTAAACGACCCATTTGCCAACCGGACAACAACCGTCATTGTTTCGTCATCGTTGCTCGCTGAAATGCACAAATATTTTCTATGCGCTGTCTTATTTTATGTGTTCAGGTCGAAAGTGAATAGTGGTGGAATAGAGAAGTGTGAAAACGTCTATTATTGTCGAAGCAAATCTTTGCAATGAAAACTTCTTCTTTAGAATGAGTGTGATCCGTCACGCTCCGAGGTGAAACGCTGGTCGGCTAAACTCGAGGGAGACGAGTTTAGCCGAGTGAGCGACAAACAGACAGGTGTGCAATCGCTGTAAAAGTTTTTGTTCAAAATTTTCATTTTCAGCTGTTATCGTAATTTTATCGTCAGTGTTATGACTAGTGAGCGGATTTTAATGTAATTGAAAACAGCAAAGACATTAGAAGAATTTAAAAATACTGTTATATTATTTTCAACCCTTTTAAACGTGTTAAGAAAGAAAATAAATTTCGATTTCACTCCAGTTTGTTGCAATTCAGATAGAAAATTTTTATTTTGCATAAAGATCCGCTGTCTAGTTATGATTTAATGCTGGAACTACTACCACTGGTCTCGTCAAAAGTTGAATAAATCCTTTCCATTTTGTCCTTTTTATTTTATTAATTTTATATTTAAAATAGAATAAATCTGTGCACGCTGTGTAACACTTTACCGACTTGATGACTGTTCTTGCGCATGCGTATCTTGAGCAGTTTATCTGCATTCTTTAGCGTAATTAATCTTCCAGTGGCAGGTTCATTTTTCATATCGTCAACTAAAGAAAAACATCGCGGGCCGTGTAAAAAATTCTAGGAACGTGGTCAATCATCAGATGAAAAACGAAAGTTAAGAGTTAGAATCAAGTTACATATGTAATATTAATTATTATGCTTATTATTATTATTATTAATTTTCAAATCTGGACAAATAATTCCATCATCCAGATGTGGATGACGCGTTGGGATGAGTCCAGGAAGTAGTATGATTACGTCGAATATATTTTCGAATCGAGCACTATTAATTTTTCTCGATCGTGGCATTTATATGAACGGAAATTCCCATGAAATCTCGCGATGTAACGATGGGAATGAAATTTTTAGTGTCATACATACATATATACCGCTTCCCCGGCGATCTAAAAAGTATGCCTTCGAGTTCGAAGGAAAAAGTTATACTTTCCTGGCACGATTCTTTAATTGCCTCGTTCCTTAACGAGGCTCGATAATATTATAAACGAGAAATGCATTAAGAGATACGAATTGCTGCCGCGCCGCGGATTGATGCGCGTTAATTACGAGACACCATAATCATTAGTCCAGTGTCAAGCTTCGCGATCCGAGTCTATAAAGTACAATGCAAAAGCGCCGGTTTCTCGGTGAAATTAACACATAAGGCCGTTAGAATTTTCCTATTTATGTAATCATTACGCTCCGAAAGTTCTCTGCGGTTATTAACTCGATTTCATAAATTCTACCGGCGCGGCGCGGGGCGGCGCGGGGCAACGGTATCGGAGGTTTCCGAGTTTCTCGGTGAAAGAACAAACCACCGTGTGTGCTCGTCTCTTTTTTAATTGTTCGGTCTACTTTTAACGAGAACTCACGGTACAACTACAAAATCGCCGCGCTTAAATTATAACACACTTTCGTGTGCCGAGATGAGAACTATTTACTTGGTTATACGCCAAACAACACTTACACGTAATGGCTGTGATGGTTCAAGACGGGAATGCGGATTTACTTTTCATATTATATATTATGAAAATGTCGGAATGGTTCACGCGAGAGCTGCCGTACACTTCTCTTCGGGGTGTTTTGTACAGTTATTCATTGTACGAGTATCATGGCTCTCTGACACTTTTTAAACATTTTTCTTATTGGACACATTCAGCTACAATCCCCTACTAATTCTGTGATTCTTGAATTTTAGAAAGCTTGGGAATAAATAGGTTGGAATTTATTAAACACAAAGATATTGAACCCTTCGCACTCGGAACTTTTATTTATTTTTGCGACCATAGAGGATTTACTGTAATGAATCGTACTGCAAGTGGTTAATGAATAGACAGCGGATCTTTATGCAAAAAAAGATTTCCAGCCGAATTGCAACAAACTGGAGCGAAATAGAAATGTATGTTTAAATAAGTTGAACATAGAATCAGAATACATATTTTTGAATTATTCTAATGTGCATATTTACTGTTTTAAATTACACTTATTCATTTTTGTCATGAATGCATAGAACTCGATGTTTATTAATGAAGGAGTTCTGATTTTAAGAGGATAATTAAATGTGCAAAGCGTGTACGGCCGTATCATGCGAGGAGCGTCGATTTAATGCGAACTCAGGTTTCGCGAATCGACTTTTCTGTCGAGGTACACGGCCAGGTAAGTGGACACGATTGGCACCCGTTGGATTCGCAACGTTTATCGACGTTTCTCGTTACGCAAGCGGAAATATTCCCGGCGTCTAACGGAACGCGGGAACACGACCGGCTGAGACGGTGGATGTGCACACACGCAGCGCTTACAGCGCCTAGCCTAACGTTCGACGCATTGAATAACGCAGTTATGTCACGGGGTACGGGGCTCTCCCACGTGGGAGAGTAACCGCGAATATTCATTTTAATTAAACGTCTGGTTAAACGACCTTTTTACTCGCGACGCGATGCGACGCGACGCGACCGGCAACTGGGATTGCGTGACACGCTATACTAATAGGGTTCGTCATGCCGGTCACGCGAAATAAACAGATAGATTCAATTAAAATGGGAAACGGACCTGAATCCGTCTCGGAATAACGATCTAAACAGCCGAGGAAAGGCTCTCATCAACCTCCGATTCCAGCGAAACTGTATAAGGTGCCGAGTGTCGGACTACCGTTTCCCAACCTTCTTTCACGCACAACCCCCGTTGCGACATTACTGCGACGACCCCTTTAGGCAAACAGTAGCTCTAAAAATTATTTGATCGTTGAATTTCCGGTTTTCGAACAATTGTCGATGTCTAAATGGATACGGTTTTAATCGGATTCATTTTGAAGAGTTAGTTAGCTTAAGGGTTGGTTGAAAACTAGGAGAAATTGCCCGGGTGCAAAAATAGGGTAAGTTCATCTTTTGCTGTAATTCTTTTTCTTGATTATTTTTATTTATGCCTGATTGTCTGATTATGCCTGATATATCTATATATATGTATGTACACATGTATATACGATTTTTTTGTACATATTTTTTGTATATATATATAGTAGTACAATTTTTTTTTATATATATTGTATTTTGTATATATTATATATTTTTTATTCATCGATTTTTGTATCAAGGTCATCTTAACAATTTTTTTTTCATATATAAATTTATCTTTTCTTAAAAAGTCTATTACATATCTTATTATATAATTATTAAGTAGCGTTTGTTGCAAAATTGAGCTAGATATCTTGAACTACAAAAACGGATCACCCAAGTTTTGTGGTACCATACACATACCTATGTTGCATACATACCTAAAGTTTTATTCAATAAACACTTTTTCAATTTTACATTAATCTAGACAAAAAGGCTTCGTCGAAGCCGATTTCCAAAAAATCAATTTTTAAATTTCCAGCTATTTAAATCAACCTTCACTATTTCTTTTGTAATTATGACTAGATGCAATTTTCCCAAAATTCTCTAGCTTCACAGAAAAAAGAAACAGTAGAGTGTTGCGATCAATTATGAGAGTCACTGTATGTTAACTTATAGAACTGACAGGATCCATTCACAGTGCGTGCTTCAATGAAAAATTGTGTTCACTAATTCCTAAAAGAAAAACCATTAAAATTCTAATAATTGTGAAACAATTTTACATTGAAATTTTACATTAAACTAGACAAAAAAGGCTAGTCTTCGTCGAAGCTGATTTTCAAAAAATCAATTTTTAAAAAATTTACAGCTACTTAAATCAACCTTCACTGTTTCTTTTATGATTCCGACTAGATGCAATCTTTCCAAAATTCTCTAGCTTCACAGAAAAAAAGAAACAGTAGAGTGTTGCGATCAATTATGAGAGTCACTGTATGTTAACTTATAGAACTGACAGGAGCCATTCACAGTGCGTGCTTCAATGAAAAATTGTGTTCAATAATTCCCAAAAGGAAAATCATTAAAGTGAAATAAACTATATAAAACCGGTCATGTGAGCAGCGGTGGTTCAGCGTCCACAAAAAGAAACATTCCTTGTCACGAGTATTTTACAAGACAATGGACTGCATCCACATGCAGCATGCAACCAGTCAGCAAGGCAGCGAACGTGTCAGAGCGTAGGTTTCGCAGTAAATCGAGCGAAGTCGCTTATCGAGCGGAGAAAAGCGAGCTCGTGCGGCAGCGATCGAAAGAACAGAGAATTTTTCAATTCCGATCCCCGGTGTAAGTGATTTAAGTGATTTCACCTCGAGATATTTTCCGGTCGGTCGACGCGTTCGCAGCGTGTATCATTATCGGCGTGTGTGTGTGTGTGTGTGTATCGGCCCCGTTCGCAAATTACTCCGTGTGCCGAACCGCGGAACCGGGTTCCCGACATTTGACACGTTTCTACCATGAAAATTTTCGTCGCCGGGAAATTAAACCGGTCACCGGGCCTCCGCATGGTGTTTCACGCTTGCATAAGTGCCCGGAAAATTTATAAATGGTAGTCGGTCCACACACATCTGAGCCGAGGTTACGCAACGTGTACGTGCCGCTGTGTAATATCGCGGCAAGTACCGGTTTCGCAGAAACGCCAAGTTCTTCGGAAATTTCGCGCCGGACCGTTATTTGTTTTCGACGGAAAAATAAACCGGACGTCCGTGATTAGCTTCTCATTAATCTCTTAGCGGTTGTGTGCTCGTTACCTGGGAGTGGTAATTTTTCTGTCATAGCACCTACATATACTCGTTGTGCTGGAAAAGTAATTGCTGGTAGATTTTTGTGGGAAATAGCTAATTCCTAAATGCAGGCTAATATGTATCTATTAATCTTAATTTCATTTCAGTTGCCGCTAGAAACCAAAGCTAGTTCTATCGGGGGTGAGATTTAAGGGGGTGGATTCATCGCTTCACACTTTCAATTACTGCTGTGACTTGAAAGAACACATTTTTGTCAATATTACATCACTCTATTAATCTACAAAGTTTCTTAAAAATTCGAGATTGATAGTAATTGTTCTTTCATCGACTACTACTAAAACCTACCGTCACCGGTCAAGATGTCCGGTTCCAGATTTTTCATTTTACACGATTATTGATATAATAAAAATAATTTCATAAGAAATTATTGTATGGATATCTTTAGTGGAGTCTAAATAAAATCACACACACAATCTTGTCATTTTTATAAGGTTTTATAAGAGATCGAAGTTTCGATCCTGTAGAATCAATGGTTCAGGAGTTATGCTTGCTTAAAGTTGAGCACTCTGCAGTGTTTTTGACAGGTAAGGGCGCCGCCATATTGGTTTTTAGTGAAGCTTACTGAGCCGCTTACCGAGTTGGTTAGAACTAGGTCAAGAGGGGGAGAGGGCGGCAAGGTAAGCGGCTCGCGGTCGTCACTACAAACCAATATGGCGGCGCGGCGCCCTTACCTGTCAAAAAACTAGAAATACGCTCAACTTTAAGCGACCATAGCTCCTCAACTATTGATCCTAGAGGATTGAAACTTCGATCTGCATCCGCGCCGGGTACAAATTTACTGGATAATCATAATTCGTAGGAGATAGGTACTAATTTCGAGTCCGATAAAGTACAGTTTGTCCCATGCGCGTGACCCTGCTTTCCAACATTCTGAAAGCTCGTAAAGTTTCACAAAAATCAAGTCGGAGTCCTGAAGCCATCCGTTTGATTCTCGGGGCACGTTGATCAGCCAGCATGCGTGCTCGGCGAGAATATCTCAGGTTGCAAGTACCGGACGGTTGAATATCGTTGCACACGGGGACATCCAAACACCTCCAGAGGCACATGAAGCCCGCACGGTGACGGACCAGATTAACTTTCGGGGACGTTTTAATGCGATTCCGGGGCAGCTGCAACCGACCGCGGATCGGCCGAGAATTTCGTCGAACGGGTTTCCAGTCTGATAATATTTCTTGCGACCTGTTTCGGCATGAAATACTTTCCATGCCGCCGTGAACACTAAATAGACACCCGAGGGGGGAAAACACGGTCGCGTATGATCATGGCCACCGAGTGGAAAAGAATAAGGAGGAAAAGACCGGTCGCACCGAAATAATGAATAGCCTTCGGGATCGCGTCGTTTCGGAACAACGAAGAGAATTACGACATTGTTAGCCGCTCGGTGTCGCGTTCGAGGAATCCCGGCAGGAAACGGCGTAAACGATGTACATAATTCCTAGTCATCTTGCCGTCGACCCTCCGATGCGAACTCAATCAGATCTAACATATACGCAAACCCTTTCTTCTAGTTTAGGCACCTTCGGGAATTTTTTTTGGAACAACTATTCGACCCTCTTCATTGGAATTTCACACACATGTTCATTGGTGTTAGAAGTACACGTGTGATTCTTTTACAGCAAAAATAATCGAAATTACACGAGTTATACATTTTTCTCGTGGAGCAGGTTTTGAAATCATGGGTGAAAGGATACAAACAAATTTAATATTGTATGATAAAATTATTATAAAAAATTATACTGTAAAAAAAGGTCACAAAATTGCCAACTTATGTCCCGACATTATAATACTATAGTCGACAGTGAAGGGTATAAAACTTTTTTTCAAAAGAATCAGTAGGTAATGGCTCTGTAATTAGCAGTCCTCGTTGAGGATCGAGATCCAACGTTAACTAAATGAGGCAAAGCTCGCATGACGGGGAGAGTCTGATAATTGCTCGAACGGAGGTATAGTGATGCAAGAGTTCCGTGTTCCCGTGGTGCTCGTGTAAGGTGGCTACGATTTAAAGCGTTCCACACGGCGGCGACACGTGTACGTGCACCCTTTGAACACACTCACGTTCCTACCGTGAATGATATACATACGTCGCCGTATGGACGGTCGATCTACAGCGTTGATACAAGGCAGATCCGATAGATCTCATAAATCTACAATACCTGCCGGAGAGCCCGACGCGACGTCCTTGCAACCATACGGCTCCGTGTGCGCTGGTTATGTCCTCGGTTTCCATGGGGGCTTGCTAGAAACCCGCCGCTAGAGATCCGATTTATATCGTGGCGAAACACGATAAGAATTTGCTCGCGATAAGGTGGCCGCGTCGAACGTGTGGCGCTATGATGGAGAACTGTGCTCGCAGAACAAGGAAAACGAGATCTCCCGCTAACAGAATTTCGTGGAACCGTCTTCGTCTTCTTCCTGTTGGATTGTTAGTAATAATGCGTCAGCCAGAAAGCAAACATGAATTTAGTTACATGTGAGAATCACTGACTAACGCAATAAACCAGATGTCAGCGGACTTTTTTTCCACGTTGCCATTTTCGCGTTCTCTCCTTACTTCTAGTGTAGCCATCAACGCGATACGACGCACAGTGGGACCTTTCGTCCAAATCGGAGACAAAATCAAGGAACTTTCGATAGAAATGAGGTAGAGCGATGAAATTTTTTTTAAATTAAAGCTGAAACTTGCCAGAATATGGGAAAAATAGGGAGATTATGGTACGAATGTTTTATAACCTTGAGAAAATTCGTTAAACTTTCGCAATTTCAAGAAAATTGCGGTTTTTTCAATACCACGAGCGGAAACATTTTTTTTTTTAACATGCTACACATCATTTCCTGTAGATTTTTTCACGCTGATTTCAAATGTGGTCTCAAAATTTGTCTACGACCTCAGGATTTTGCAAGAAATCGATTTTTGTGAACAGAACTAATTTAATCTTTTTTTCGTAGCAATGATTTGATAACCCAATATTGTATTGTCATATATAAAACACAATAAAATATTAAACATAATTAAGTATTTGTGAACGTTTATTTGACGTATATCACTTGGCGAACGATCGTTGTAGGCTATGTGTGACTGTAATGTAATTTGAATTAGATATCTATTTTCCATGATTATATTTTCATTTGCACAGGAAGTAAGGTAAGTATTTAATCTTTTTAACTAACTTCTCATCAACGAATTCTTTAACTTCTGGTGATAAAAATAAGAATAAGGTATCACCAGAAGTTAAAAAATTCGTTGATGACAAGTAAGTTACTTATATGACATGTGGCACTATACCATTTCCACTTTTTGAGAAGCTAGAGAAGAAATTTTTTAGAAGTTGTAAAATCCAACTTTATTATTTTTTTCTACAATTCTAACCTCTTGCAGTTTTTCAAAAGATTTCTTTTCACATCCTGTAGTAAAGTAATTGCTCTGGCTTCCCAAAAATGTTGAAATTGCATGGTCCAATACTAAAAAAGTTAAACACTTATGAGCGGTAATGTGAATTCCACAAATATAATTTACAACAAAGTTTGAGTAATATTTAATATAACTAAATAGTAAATAAAAAACGTTTAAGGTAAGTAGCGGTCAAGGAACTGTCATTTGAAGTAAATTTCAAATGAAACACTTGAAATAGTAGGGGGTGTTGTTGCCAAGAAAATTGAAAAATAATTCAGAGTGCAAAGGGTCAAAACATTTGATTTGTGGTCACACTTGACCCCTTATCCTAAGTTGTCAATTTTTATTTACTGGATGATATAAATGAAATTTCTTGCGCAGACTGTAGGTACCCTTTAAGCGAGTACTACTGAATTTGCACGGGTGGAAGAACGGTATACATCACGTGGCGAACGCGATTCGACCGGTCGACTCGGAGATCGGGCCGAGAAAGGGAGAAAAACCGAAACGTAAGGGGAAGGCATAGTCGGTACCGCTACGCGATTACTCAATTGCGGCCTGGTGCTGAAACCGCGGCTGCAAACCCGTTTCAAGGACAGGGTCGTCGGAATAATGGTGACGAACGAAACTAAAACGAAATTAAAAGCAAAGAACGTCGCCGTCACGGCTGTCTGGTCGTTCTTTTTGCCGTGTCCCGTCGCTGTACCCGCGAACCGAATGTTTTCGCAATTAAATGCTCGAACGCGTTTGCCCTCGAGCCGCTTCTTTCTACGATTTTCGAAAAACGAAATGCTGTTCACGCATAACGGGCCTGTTGATCTTCTATTTCTTTTCCTACGAGCCTTTTCCTATGATTAATTTATTATGTTTAACAAAGATACCCAATCTTCCTTTTCAGAGTTTAAAAATGAACATTTTTTTCATCAATGACAAGGTACTGGAGCCAAAGAAAAATTTAGTTCCAACTTGAATATTGTATTATACATATAATAATTCTACATTGAAAATGAAACATCTGAAGGACTACAGGTGGCAAAGCAAAATCGATTAGAAAAACATTTATCGACATACCACGGTAGAATCATGGATCCCAACACAGTTCCCATGCATTGCGACACAGGATTGGTTGCCATTTTCTCGCGGCGTGGAGAGTCGTAGCCACGCACGTGATCGGATCGAACCGCCATTAATTAAATCTTTCTCTTTCTCTTCAACTTTGTAATTGAAAATACCTCTGGGGGCCACGCGGACGACATCCTTTCGGCGTAGCGCCCGCCGAGAAAGACTCGCGCTAAATTGGCCATTAACGGCGATAGTCACGTGATTTCCGTTGTACATATAGCAGTGCGGGGGCCAAATTTGCGAGCGCTTAACACGGTGATTTAATTAACGCGAAGGAGAGGATCACGCTCTGTTGAATAATAACAGGCAGAAGACGGTGTAAAAAGAGAAAAATAATGGCGGCGAACGGTACGGTATTATTTATTGTCCGGCGATACGGCGACGACGTTCGAGAACGGGCCGACGACGTGTGTGCCACGTTTATCGAGAGAGGAAATGGCCGATGCAACGATGACTCGTCGACTCGTCCCGTAAATTCGATTTATCGCTCCGCCCCGGGTATTCGTCGTTTCACTGTACCGGCCATGAATATTTATTACGCAGCCGCGAAACAATTTGTTGATCCTTTTCTTTTTTCTCGCGAGCGGCCTTTAGTCCCATGGGACCAAGCTCGTCGCAATATACGGGGCGGGAGTGGTGCAATCGCACAGGGAACGATTCTACATCTACAGTGGGTGTGTCAAAAGTATTCGTACAACTTTGAAAAACTAATAACATTTTTATAATTGCACCGAACGATTTTTTATCATCAATTAGAAGCATTGATTTACGAAATGTTTTGCGAAAATGTGTAATTTTCCAAATATTCATAATTTACAAGGTTACATGCAAAAATAAAAAAGACATTTTTCTAAACTTTTTTATTTGGATCCTTAATGAAAATTTAAAATACATATACGAGGGTAGTCCCAGAAGTACCCGACCTCGACATATAGCTGGCGGTTGTTATTTGAAAACTTACTATAGCCAAAAGTACAATCTTTATGAGGCTTAAGTTTGAAGTATGAAGACGCTACGTTGTTTAGTATTTGTTTGACAGCCACCAATAGTGAAACGCTTTTATATCTTTAAAACTATTGAGTAACTACACCTAATATTTGGCAGACATCATTAGGGATCCATATACCATCGTCTCACAAAAGATCATCAAAATCGAAGTCGGACAGTTGGGGTTCTTCCCTTGTTCGTAGAGGGTTAACATTATAAACGCGGAGAGGTCCTCTGAAGACGCCGCCGTAAAAAATGAACGACCGATCAATGGCCACGAATCGTCGTTAACTATACAACGCCTCGGGGTGCGGAATACCAGTTTGAAAACGGCAACGCGTGCACCGAACAATGTGCGTTCCATTCGCGAAAACAGGGTGTACGCGTGTGCGAACCAGCGGCGTGAAAGTTTCTCGCGAAGACAGGCCGCAAGCTGAAGGTCTTTACTATATGTATACATATAATTTTATGTATACTCGCCGGGGGGACGGCTGTTAATTCGCACAGGTCCGCGGACGAGAGATCAATGAAGAGGACCGAACAGAAAAAAAAGGCAGGAAAAGAACACAATGATGTACAGTTAGAAGCGCGCGGCTTTTGAGTCACACGCGGATCCGTTTTCTCGTCGCGAATTCCCCCGCGCGGCGCGGCCTCCACGATCGCGGATATTCGAAATTATACTTAATCCCCGGTTAGAACACTGTTCCCGCACATCCGACGATGACTATTCGCGTTGTCTAACGATGAATCAGATAGCTCATCTCGTGGGATTGAGATCGAAGGCTCATTCCGATACGGGTCTCGGCGAGCCGCGGAATTGCGAGATCGTAGGATAACACGTTCTTTCGAAGATCCTCCATCATGCGTCCTTTTAAGGGACCTGACGTCTCAGGATAATTTATGTGTATTCGAGAAAATCTGTATACATTCATTACGCTAACCATCCTTCGTTTCACATGGCAATTTCCTGCATTTTTACACGATTTTAAACAAATTTTGCGCATGTTTTGTTAGCCTGAACGCCGTGGATGGTCAGGAATTTTTTTATTTTAGAAAGAGTTTATTAATTTAACAATATGGAACACAAATTAATTCAATCTTTTTTGTTTTAAATTGCAATGAATACATTTAACTATATGGGACAAATTAACCCACTGTATTGCATATTTCAATAGTGCATTATTTACACCTATTCAACCCTCCGACGGCTGGGTCTACTTTGACCCGGAGTATCAAAATCGTCGTTCAATTACTCAGTTCGTAGCGAATCAATTAAATGGACAACTGTTATATTAGAAACAGGGTTGGGCGCAAAAATTTTATTTAAAACTCACTTGGAAAAAACCCACTTTATTCGAAATTTTTATTTAAGTAACATTTTTGCCCAACTCTGATTAGAAATGAGAAATACGTTTCAAAAAATTGATAAACAAAGCAATGGTTCTAAACATCATCAATTATTGTACAGACATGTGCCCTAATTATGGTAGTGGTCCAAGCCAAATATTTCTTGTATCGAGATATTTAATTTTGAAATAATTATTGAAAATAATAATAATTGAATAATAATTGAAAATAATTTTGAAATAACAAGCACTATCTGACGATTCATTTTTGACAACATCGTACAAATTACATTGAATCAATTTAGATTAAAACAATATGTGCTGTAAAATAACTGTTAAACTAATTTTTTTTTTAATTTTCACTTAGACTACTTTCATAATTTGAAGTGCACAACACAGAAAAAATTGGCACACGCTATTATGTTGCTAACAAAAAGGACCTTTGTTCTCTACTTTTTTCCATAATCTAATCATTTACGAGAGATCATTCATGATTGATTACAAGCGAACAGTTTCTGTCGTAAGCTTTAATTTAGAATTTCTAAAAAGTACTTACTGTGTCGTTTATTCTACTACAGTGATTCTGATGCAAAACGCTCGCGTTTTGTGAAACGCGACGAAAAATTCCAGGCGAGATTTGAGCATGACGTGGACAACGTACAGTGCGGAGAATTTGTAATTGTTCTGAAGTAATTCAGGGTTTCAAAGATGAACCTGCAAGAAAGAGGAATTTCAATTGACGATCGAATTAATTGTCCAATTCCATTGGGAAGAAAACGACCGATCAGAAATGCATATCGACGATATCGAATTTCGCATCGGGGATAATTATGCCGGTGGATTTTAATTACTGTAAAATGGTTATATTGTCCTTGGCGGGTAACCACGACACACTATTAGCCAGTGGTTACTCGAACATGCCTTTCAATTATCTCAGGCTGTGCAGATCATGCACGTGCATTGATTTATGTTCCCCACTAGTCGAACTTCCTTGTTTTTCCACGCTGAATTCCTCTCGTGGATGTTATGAATGAAGCTCGGACAACTTTCGCACATGATCGATAAGCAATGCTAGATGGTGTGGTCGGGGAGATGAGAACGTTGCGGAAGCTGCAGAACTCTTTCGCCGAAGAAGAAGTCGATTGTTTAAATCATTTATGACAAACATGGGATCGAGTACAAAGCAGCAGGAATATTCAACGAATTAAAAAAAAAAATTAAACCGACTTCGGAAAAACGCACTAAAAAGTATCAAATAATTTCCATTTAATTTATGTGAATACACACAAGCTTAAATACAATACTATCTTTTCGGAGGCGGCGCAAATATATTATTTAAATATAAATATATTAGTATTTAGAAGAATTTAAGGATTTTCGTAATTTCCAGTGTCGAAAATTTTCCATTTTGCGCCGCCTCTGAAAAGATTGTATTGTATTTCAGTTCGTGTGTATTCACATAAATTAAATGGAAATTATTTTATACTTTTTAGTGCGTTTAAAAAGTTAAAAAGTTTTTTTTTATTTCGCACTTTTTTTTATCTCTGTCAGCCGTCACATTCCAAATCGTAATTTATAAATATCTGAAAGCCGCAATCGATAACGGTGGTAACGACAGTCGCGTCGTTACTGTTCCTAACGTCTAACATTCAGCGGAGTTCACAACGGTACCCAACCACCCTACATTTTCGCAAATAAAATCGTAATTAATAAAAAAATGTAAAATTTTTTGCACGGGACCATCCCTGGAACATACTCTACAAGATGCAAAAGGTTTCGTTCCGATTGGTCCATACATCTTGGCGTAATCGGTGTACATACATATAAAAAAAAGAGCGACAGAAAAAGGCACATACAGATCGATTTGAGTAACTTCCTCCTTTTTCGAAGTCGGTTAAAAACCAGTTTCATTTGCAACTGGTTATAAAGAAAATAAATAAGTACCTGCGTAGCTGCACCTTCCAGTTATTTATATTTACTGAAATGTTCGGTCTAACTATTAATTACTTGTATCTCGAGTTGAATAGACATTTCATCCCTTTTTTTTTCTCCGTTTGCTAAAACTTGTGATGAAAATTCCCACTACTTTCATTGTATTCATAAAATACGGGATTACAATTTTATAATTTGTCCAGTTAAACAGCGTTGTGTTGAAATAGTAATTTAAAAATGGATATGATATGAACAAGAATATTTCGTTGCATCAGACAGCTAAAGAAATGTTGCACTTGATACTGCATCATTATGCAAACCAATGTCTCGTCGAAGCGATCGGCGAAGATAAGCATGCAACTTGTTTCCTCAGATCAGGATTTTATCAGATTCAAAATAAGGCACGAAGTTCGATTTTTCTAAATTTCATAGATTATCGTTCGTCAAGCATTCTCGTATATCAGGTTCGTGTCTAATAATTTTCAGATACTCATTGATTAAATATTCGTAACGATTAGACGTGTCGAAAAAATGTCTCGTTCCTAATGGAATCAAATATCAGATCCCCGAGTTTTATGTATTCATACGCCATGAAAATTTTTCTTCGGTATTCATTAAAGCGGTTTGTTAATAGTCGGATTAGACGAAGTTCGCTCGGTGTGAAGTGTAGCAAGATTTATTCATAAATTCATAGATAAATGCGCAACCAGCTGTCAGCGAGCGTTTTACCATTTTCATGCGGCCGGGTCTTTCATTAATTATGCGACTAGATCGGTTCGAGACAAAGTGTTCAGGATTTTATGGAGCGTTTCGTATCTTTCTGAAACAATTGTTTATCGCTTAACTGACCGCCCGGAGGTGTCTTTAGACTTACAAATGCACTGCCAATTATTGGAGATCATAAAAAGTATTTGTGTTTTTAAATGAATGAATCACTACACTCGCATGCAGATGCGTTAGTAAATGTCTTTGCTTTCAGCTCTTAATCAAAATTATTTTTAGACAATAATATGTGATAATGATTTTGAAGAAGAATTGAAAGCAAGAGTAAACGAACAAGTCTCTATTAATCACATTGTTTTTTAGATTTCTTTGAAGATGACGTAAATAATTTTTATATTCGACACTTTAATGGTGTTTTTTTTTTTTAAGATCATGTCACATTTGTTTCGACACATCTTTCAATTTTTAGGTTAACCCAATTATTACAAATTATAACTATTTTTTTGAATTTCATCCGCTGATCGAAATCAATTGTTTCATTTCAGTTGAATATCAATAAAAAAAAACAAGTTATTAAAAAAAAAAAAGTTATGCTGGAAGCAATGAAGAACGACGTCGCTCCAATAATTTTAAGCTCACGCATATAGGGAAAGCAAAGAGCTTCGCAGCCAAGAGATCCTACCTACAAGTTTAAAATACAGTAACGAAATTATTGAAAAATCCGGAGAGAGAGAGAGAGAGAGAGAGAGAGAGAGAGAGAAACTATCTGAACACACAAAATAAAAATTAGGAGTAATATTTTTATTTATTGTTTAATGTAATCTAGTTTTTTTGATAATAAATGTCGCGGTCTATATTTGTTTTCTTTCGCTACTATTATTATGGGACAGAGGGAGTATTTTGTTTTCAGCTTATATTCTTTATTTCTATCTACTCCCCTCGTCGTCTCCACACCTTGTCCATACTCTTCCGTTTATCTTCTGTCTATCTCTTGTCTCACCCGCGCGCGTCTACAGTTCTCACAACGGTATACATATAAATCTGTTAGAATATTTGACCAGCAGAGATCGCGGAATGAACACATCATGCGGGGATACCGGAATCGATTTATCTTCGACGTCGATTGATTTATTACGAATCGGTTAGCCGTATTTAGAAACGTTGCATTGCGCAACCTTCCGAGGGCTTCTATCCCCGATTCGTAAATCTTCGGGGCATCCGATCTACGGGGAGCCGATAAATCACCGGCATCGTTGATCCCGAAGAATTCTCAAATTGTTTATAATACGGGCTATTAGCGCAAGCGTAATTGCGCCGCGGCACACACACACGCGCGTATACACGGACCAACGTAAATCAATCAGATCCGCTGGCAACTTTCCTTTGATAAGGAAGCCTCGAATCCTCTCCGGAATAACGATGAAGATTGTCGGATGAAGCAACGTTGCTGGCCACTCGGCGAATCATGCTGCTCCGACTGCGAACGACTTGCTCTCTCACAGTTTCTCACGCGGCGCGAGCAGCTCGCGAAAAACGCGAACACGTCGAAGACACGATCGACTCTCGTATTTGTGATTTCATTTGTCCACGTTTTTGCGCAGCTCGCGAACTAATTGAAAGAAGCGTGAGCAGCGAGTATAGCAGGCTCAGAAGAGTCTGCAGCTCCTTTCGTTGCGTAAGAATCGCTGGAAACGTTCTTAATTGCGTTCGGAATACTGTGGACATCTAGCAAGGGACATCAGCCAAGTGTAACGCCGATTTACCATGGATTACGTACACGAAGTTACATAAATATGGATAAACAATTAATATGAAATATTCCATAAAAATTGTTCAACGATAAACCTACCACGAACGGTCAGATGACCGGTTCTAGATCTTTTATTTTGCAATTCTTGAAATTATCAAGATGATTTCGTATCTTTATTAGAGCACATATTACGATAAAACCCGCGTGAAGTCTAAATAAATTAAATCGTGTCATTCTTATAAGGGTATCTCGGTATACTCTAAGTGTCAAACAAATCATTTTTTCTGAAATCTTTTTACACAACTACATTTCTACATTCAGAAAATAATTTTCGAGATCATATCGATTGTGCGACGTTGAGTGTACCGAAAATGGCACGCCAGCGGCGTGGGTTAAAATGGTGGCAGTGGACCGGTCACACAGTTCGGTTATCGTTTGCGGTTCGTCCGTGGCGAGGGTAACGAATAAAAATTTATTGGACGTCGAACGAGCTTAAGCTGGTTACTTTAAGCCGGATAAAATACCGTGTTCGGGTCCGCGTATCTCGTCGCGAGCATAAATCCTGCGGCGGTACACAGCTCGGCGCGGTGCAACGGGTGATGATCAAAGCACACGCGAAATATATTCGGCGCGATCGGATCTCGCCGCGGATTCATTAAAGCTTTCTTTGGCGTTCGCTGTCGCAACGCGACGGGCCGTAACTCATTAGGCGGGGTGCTGTGTTCCCGGCGCGTCAATCTTCCTCGTCACACGCACGGAAACGCGTGCTAGCGTACTCGCTAACTCCGCCGTGACCAATAGAGAGAAACGGCCGCACGTGTTCTACATAAAGGGCCGCTCCGAAATTACGTCGTACCGCTAAAACGTATTTATTTGCCATGACACGCGTTCGCCATATTGTCGCTTGACGAGGGGAGACGGCGAGCCGAATTAAAATTCTTTTTTTATTCAACTTTTATAGTCCCTCGTGATCCGTAACAGCGGATCTTTATGCAAAATAAAAATCTGTTACCTGAATTATAACAAACTGTGTGGAGTGAAATGGAAATTTATTTTCTTTGTCAACATGGATAAAAGGTTGAAAATAACAGAAATTTTAAATTCTTGTAATATTTTCACTGTTTTAAATTGCACCTAGTCTCTCTCTCATTCAACTACTAAACCATACTTGGTTTAAAGCATTAAATAAATAGTAATAATACTCATTCGAAACAGTCAATTATGAAGCATCTTGAAACTTCGCGCTACTTTTATTTGTGAAGATTGGAGTTGTCACTCTTCGACACGCGGTTAATAAAATTGTGAAAAGAATTGTTAATTGTATAAAAGGCACAGCGTTTTTTTATAACCTAAAATAACACTTCTTAATGGAAGACTCTGTATGATGGTTAAAAAGTGTTTTGTGAAGTGCAGTCTAGAAAACATTTGAACGCAGCGTGTACATATACAGTGTAGGCAATTACAGTGCGGCAATTATTCGAGCCAGGAATAGCCTAACACAGTCCAGAATGGACGATCTGAAATAGCAAAAAAGCGAATTGTTTGAAGAATTACTATGGTCAGGAGAAAATGGACCGATCAAGACGTTAACTAACGAAATCGGCGGGAATTATTTTTAGAAAGCGGCAGTGTGTAAACATTTTTTCGTTATTCGCCGTACGCGAAAGAAATGATGAATAAGCGTTGATTTACTCCGCATTCTGAAATTAACGGCGTTTTCACTCTCGAGTACCGACAGAAAGATGGCGGCGGAGCGCGTCGTTAGTAGCCGATTTCCCTGCGGCGCACGGCGCGTTCCGAGAAATCGTCGACAAATTATATCTTCTGACCGAACCTCGTTCCCGTGCCCGTGGTTGGGTAAACAGTCATCAGTTCTGATTTTGTCCCACGAATCACGACGATTAGCCTCTCCCCATTCTGGTTTCATTGGAGGCCGACGTTAAATAGCATTGATTGACAGACGAGGTTCGAAATCGAGGGCAGATATAATCTCCACCATTCGAAAATTGAAAAGCGACTAAAAACAAGTGAACATTTTTATTGTACTTGAAACAATATTACATTTGATCTATTAATTTTTATTGTAGATACAAAAAACCCTTAGAGTTTAGACGATCATACAATAAATAATAATTTTAGAAGCTGCACGATCAAATTGACAATCTCCTTATTCGAAAATGAAAAGCTTGCAGGCAACTGAAAATTACATTTTCCTCGACTCGAAAATTATCTGCAGCGGTTCGAAGATTGATGGCTCGTTAGACGTCTCGGAGACATCTAGCAGTTTCTAGGCCAACGACATCGACCCACGCCGCAGATTTTCGATTAAAATTCGATGTGGCGTCAGTAACAGTAACGTCGTTCGCTGTTCACCTGTGAAAGAAACGTTCCGGGCGTATACGTCGGCTTTGTATGATGAAGTGCCGTAGGAACCGTAAGAAGCGTCCATTGATGAAGATGGCGTGTCCATCGACGATGATGGCGTGTCCATCAACGGCCTTTCCTCAAATCATTGGTGCATTAACGGCTTTAATAGCCGTTCAAATTCCCGTACCGGCAATGAAATATTTCGATGATTGGCATTCAAGCCGGTATAAAACGGAATGGGGACGAAAACGATGGCGTATGCGCGTTCGGGAGTGAGGTTATAGTAATGGCGGCTCTGAATTTGCGCGTTCCTCCATGAATTCTTATCTAAACGACCCGCGGGATAAAGTTTATTTAATCGTTTACTGCGATGTTTCTGTCGTGCGAGGCATGCCCAGTAACTACCAATATCTCCGACAAATGATATTCAAGGAAAATTATTTAAGTGAAATTGTGAACGGGAAAAATGGCAAAAGCGAACTGTTCTTAAATCGTTTTAAAATTAAAAATGAAATTAATTTGAAATACTACAGATTTTTGTCATCTTTCTTCTAGAAATTTAGTTTTAACAGATAGAAAATGGCAGAAGAGCAGTTTTTCTTGGACGTTGCTCTTCTAAACTTAAAAATCAAAATAATTTGATATGCAATACATATTACGGAGTACGATTTTGCTAAGATATTCGACGTCCTGGCAAGACGGAATGATCGCTCGCGTTTTAAAATTTTGAAACGGCCAGAGGAGACTCGACAGCAGAAGAAACGACAGTCGTGAGCGTCAAAGAAACGGCCGAGGTGATCCGAACCGTGGAAATTTCCAGTTTGATCAGTGGTGCGGCACGGTAACTGGATTGAGCTGCGTGCACGTTTCGCGTGATTTTAAAATTCGCGAAGAGGCCGGCAACCTGATCTTTAACGCGTTAACCGAATGAGATCATCGGCCCGTCGAAAGCGATCCGATCCTTTTCGGCCCAGGAGGCTTTCCAATGTTTTTTCGCCATTACAAGCCCCCGGAAACACGATATTCTCTTAAAAACCAACGACCGCTTCTTGTAAATCCACCCGAGACTTTCCATTATCCCGCGATCGTCGATTTACAGAGGACGCCGGACGGCGTGAATTTATGGAAAAATATACACTTCCTTGAGAAATAATAATGTTCTAAGATATGCTTAAACGCCACACAAACATCACAGTTCATTCTTAAGAAAAAAAAATGGTCACGTCCGGTACTCGTTGATACTGATCGAAGAAGCGATGAAATCGAGTAAAAATGATTTTTGGTGTTACGAAATCTAAATGTAACTACGAGTCTGGAAACTGGATCGAGTAACGGTGAAATTCCTCGGCGGCAGTAGCTAGTCTAGTGGAACTTCCGGTTAGCCTAAAATAAGTAAGCTCGATTTACTAGTTGCCGTGAGAAGCAGTGAGAAAGTTTCCGATGTGGACGACATTTTCTACTAATCATTATCATCATTGGCTATACATACAAATCGTGCGACAGTTCAAGGTAAATTATGTTTGTAAAGCTCACTGTACTGTGACGAAATGAATCGATATTACCGATATATCAATTGATTTTTCTCTCCACGCGACAAAAATAATCCGGTCGCCAGCAATAAATTATTTAAATTTGCAAGTGTCAAACACGCAACGGGAAATTCAATTTTTATCCGTTTCCTGTCCAATGGAACAACTGATAAAACAAATGAAATTTCACCTGGATCGCGTTTCTCTTTCAATACTCCCACAGAAATATAAATTCAGATCACATCGCAAACACTAGCAATTTATCGATGATATCTCAACAAAAATTACCGGATCAGGAATAAATTCACTGAATTTGCAAGTGTCGAATATTTCATGACAAAAATTGTTATTTATTCGTGGTAGACTGAACTTGCGGCAACTAAATGAAATTTCACTTATTGGTTCTCGCTTTAATCTTCTAAAAAAAATCTAAATAAATAAATAATGATTGTTTCAGAGATCAACTAAAATTCACAAGTTTCGAATACTCGACGAGAAACCCACAACTCTGTCGTTTCTCTTTAAATTCCCCCATAAAAGTATAAATTCGCGGAAAGTTTCGCAGTCTAGCAGCCTCCGAATCGCATCGCATCGAACCGAGCCGAGGAATTCCGAATAAAAAGGCGGGAAAACGTTCGCGTCCTTGGTAGCGCCTGTTGTCAGCGATCGCGCGTTTACACACTTACACATTACACACATACACAGTCCATTTCACTGGCGGCGCAACAACCGCGTATATCGCCGAGGGGAAACGGAATGTTAGCACCTGTACGCGGCCGATTCGCTCTCAATTAGGTTATTAGAGGTCAGAAGCGGGGACCGGTTGTGACGCGACGACTTTCGTCTGCTCTCGCGGTCCCAACCGTCGCGCGTCGCCCCATTCATTACGGTTAATAATCATGATTAGCCATTATCACGGCTGGCTCGACTCCAGCCGTTTCCTCGGCTCTGCTTTCACCCTCCGCAACGCATAGTGCGTCGAATCACGGAACTTCTCAGACAAAAAACGAATTTTAACTCATCATCTTCCGGCCGATTATCTCATGATTTTTTGAAGTCCGTGTTTCATGGCTGAGGATTTTTTAATAAACCAATTTAATTTCATAAACCAACCATTCAACCATCAACAACGTAATCTAATAGTTTCGTTTGGGATTATTGTGCCAAAGAAGATTTTTGAGCTTCAAATTAGCCAGCAAAAAGGAATTTTTCCTTTCCAATAATTTAATTCATTTCAAAATAACATAACCGTACTTTTATAGTCTTCTAATGTTTTTATTGTTATGAGTTTTGCGCGCTCGTTTTTCTTATATGTAAATGCATAACACTCGCAGACTGATTATGTATTATTATATTTTCGGCTATTGAAGGTGCAATATCCATTGCAATTTTTCTTAGATCACCTACACAATTTATTTAACGAGACTCGAGTGGTAATAAATCAGTTGTTAGTGGACGCCACAACACGATCCAAACACAACGCGGCCATTTTGGAGCTGATTCGGTAAGCCGTTTGAACGTAAGGAACATTTTAAAAGCTATATTAACCTGTAACAAATATGTGACATTCATATAATCGGACAGTTCACTTAAAAACAGTAAAATCAATTTTATGCACTCTCTTCGTTGTTTAAAGTCATAGTAGAATGCATAATTTTCGGAGAATCTGTGACTTTCTACTGCTGAACTGTTTTAATCATTCAAAATTGGGTACGTTGCATTTAATAAAACTTTCGAACAAGGAATGTAAGCAACGAAACAAATGCTGTTTCAAATACAAGCCAGAAGACCCCCTCCAATAAGAAAAATTCGAGCAACAGAGGGTCAATATTGGGAAAGGGCTGGGTGGAATAATTGTGGAAAACGACGGGCATATATTTTCGTCGTCGCCCTTCGGCAGGTGACATCATCGTGGCGGACGATTTTTCTGGACAGCTTTGTCGAACACGCTCCGCTCCAGCGTCCCTCTCTGCATACGATTACCATTCGCAATGAGAATTAGCGGCGGCGAGAGCACTTTCGATTGCGATATACCCCGGCGACAAGCCGCGAACCGCCGCGATCACGTCAAAGAAATCGCGCTTGTTAATTATTCCGTCCGCGCGTTTCCAGCCCGGCCAGTAGTAAATATCTCTTTGGCCGAGAGCGTGCGCGCGAAGGAAAATGCACGCGGTCGTAACGCGTAAATAGTCGAGAACGTAATAATATTTATGGTTCGTCGATGGTATCGACGACGTGCAGTATTCTCCAGCCGGACAGTCCCCGCTATCGCGACCGATTCATTTAAATAAACTAATTGAAATCGCGTTACGCACGAACATCTTGAAACCGGATAAGCGATTGCTTCGAAACGGGCGCGAAAATCGGTTTAATTTGTTCAAAGAACTAATTTCCTGGCCATAAGATTTTCTCTTTCAAAATTTAATGTTGATCAGATTGTCAGCCATGTCGGAAAATAAATCCATGACGAAAATTGTGTAATTCGAAACGGTAACACGATGAAAAGAATTGAAAAATATCACCGAAGATAAAAAATAAGATCCTATTTGGTTCCTGTGGCCTGCAACTGGTACAAGCAATTTTTAATTTGTCTTTGATTTTATGGAAATTCTCTCTCGACTTTTGAACGACTATGCAACATCGAAAGGAAGCTTAGGAGCCTCATTCCGAACAATAATACCAAGAGAAACTATTAAATTCTATTGCCCAGCGTGATTTATTGATCGACGATTGAAATTGCAGCTGCCATCGAGAAGTTCATTAGGAAATCCTCGGCTGCGAATAGTAAATTTTCGAAAAGTTGCGAAACGATCGCTGAGGTGTTAATAATAAATCCGCAATCCCCGGATACTATTATATGGTAAAACTGCGTTCGATTTAGTTTTATCGCGGCCATTATTACGTCAATGTCGTAAATCTGATTTTTGATGGAAGGAAACATGAAAACCGAAATTTATCGCGCGGAACCAGCGTATCGCGACGACGGTTGCCATAATTCCTACCCCAGGGTTTCTGCTGTCCAGAGGCGAGTAAATACGAAATGACGAAAGAACGCGAGTTTCGTCAGGCGAGTCCTGTGATCGATCGGCACCGGCGGCGCTAGACAAAGAAAAACGCATTACTGTGGGAACAATTCACAATTCACCGAACGGGCAATCGTTACCCTACATAGAAACGTAACCTGCATTGTATATTCCTTGGCACGTTTACTTCACAGGCCCCATTTATTATTTCATTAGAACGCGAATTATGCTGATTGCACCACTTTCACTAGGAACAACGCTTTTTACTGCTCCCGGGATTCAATTAACCCTCTTGCCGCCCGTGGATCTTTTCACACCCATCAACATTTATTTCCTTCTCGCCGAAATCTACTTCTCCGTGACGCAATAAGTATCTGCGCATCTTAACGGTATTTCAAATTACATTTAAATATCGTCTGTTTTTCTCTGGAATCAGAAATTTTATGGTCAAGTATCTTTTGAATCCATTGTGATTCAATTCTTTAAAAATATTTTCAGATAATAATATAGAAAATTTCCAATGTAATTATTAGATGACGGATGATCTTTATGTAATTTAAAAGCGTTTTGTATCAATTATGACAAGCAGGGAGTACATAGAAATTTATTTACAAACCTTAACGATCATAATAAATAATAGAACAGTGAACATTTTTTCCCCTTTTATTTATAATTTCATTATATATATATATAATAAGTTTGGTTCCCTTGATGAAATTTAGCAGGTCATTTATTCTTTTAAGCTCCGAGTTATTCTTGTAATCTTTCTACTGTTTCCACTCACTTTTGTTCCGAACACAATCTAACGGGACATAGAGTGGATAAAAGGAAAAGCTCCGTTCATTTCCAATTTTCACGCTCCGCAAAGAAGCCGTAAAGAAAAATCCGTGCCCGAGTGACTGACAAACAAAAACCTGGGAGAATGAACGGGCAGTACGCCATAGTGCGGAGCAGGATATATCTCCATAGCGAAATTATTGTGATAATAAACGCTGCTATTTCCTCGTCGCCGCAAAAAGCACGGCAGAAAAACCTCGCTTCCTTGTCGAGCGAAACGAAGGTTGCCGGTCCCGCGAAAAACCTCGCACAGCCAGGCAAATAGATGAAAATCCCGGAGAAAATCCGCAAGGATGCTTGTAACGAGCGGCCGGCGCGTATGAAAAGTTTTCATCGTGGCGGTCACGTCAGCGTTATTAGCGATCTCGTGAATCAGCGTACCGTCATTTCAAAGGACTCGCGATTAGCTCTTTTTTCGCGGGGAAAAACGCGTACGCGTTCCTGGAAGATTCATCGAGACCGGGAATGAATTTATCGTTCGCCGTAACTCGAGTGCAAACATTTCTGTAAGTTTATTGAAACATTCGGGGAAATTGGAATCGAGCACATTTTCCTCGTCAGCTTTTGATCGCGCATTTTTCAATTGGAACAAAAAATTTATTCGAATATTACTGCAAGTTTACATTCTCATTCAGAGACTCGCAGAATTTTGGATTGTCTAAAACTTCATCTCTGTCGTCAGCTGATTGATCGCAATAGGAAAAACGGGCAAACGGAAAGAGAACTCTTTAATTTATAATTACACTTGAGGATTTGTAGATTGCAACTGAAATTCATTTCAATATTTCTGCAAGTATACATTATCATTGATAGAGTCACAGCTGACTGGTCGCAATAGCAAAACTGGGCAAACTAATATCTTTAATTTAAAATTGCACACTGTTGCATTCGTAAATTGGAGCAAGGATTTATTCGATCAAATGCAAGGTGTCGAAGACATCGGCCAATGATTACCGATTTCGACAGGCCGGGAACACCATACAGTTACGTGCAATTACACGGTGATTCAATTTCATGTAACATCTGTGATCCGATTTTCACAAACGTGGGAATTCCTATAACGCGAGTAGGCCGGTCGATATTTTTGCAATACCTAACGATTCGGTAGCAATTAGAGCATTATGTAACCGATAATTAGATCGGTATAGTTGCGCGGGGATCGATGATTCAGTACAAACGAACGCCTGGTCGTTCCGAGAAATGAGGAATATCTCGAAGCGTTCGAGATCTTTAGTATCACTGGCGAAGGATCCGGCAATCGGACACGGTGAAAAGTATGGCTGAAAGGCGGACATTAAAAATCCATTAATGTCAAACGAGTTTATGTGGTTCAGCTCTTGGTCAGTTCTATCGGGCCGATCGAGCATCCGCAATAACGAAAGTGGAGCATCGGCGAGCGAGCCGCGCGCAGTTTCTTTCGAAATCGGATCGGAGAGGAGCTAGCGCAGGAATCGAAGAAAATCTGTTCCCGCGTGAAAGGACTCCCAGGAATCCGATTCGGCCCTGTAGAACAATTAATCCGTTAGGATACCAGCTCCGGAAAGGGTGCAAGGAACGCGAGAGAGCGCGTGGGAGGAAGCCGGGGAAAGGGAAAGAGAGCATCGATTGTGTTGCAACCGGTGTCAGGTATACAGGGTGGCCCATCTGAGGTGGACCACTCGAATATCTCTGAAACTATTAACGGTATCGAAAAATCACTCAAACAAAAGTTACACGGTTACGAACATAATTATACGCCAATGCGTTTTTCGTGGATGGAAGAGTAGAGGGCATATGAAGGTCATTTTCAATTTTCATATCGGAACCACATATATTTTTTAGCGCACTCGCCAAAGTTAAGTCGGGTTTAAGAAGTTTTGGTTGCAGTTTTGCTTTTCTAATAAATACAGGCGAATATACTCGTTGGTGTAAAAAAAAATTGGTGGAAAAACGACCGCTTTTGAATTTTTAATTGGTGCGTCAAGTGGTTAGTAGACTGGTTGATCAAAAAACCATTAGTTCAGGAGATATATATTTCACACAACTTATATACCCTCTACTCCTCCATCTTAAAAAATTATTAACGTCGAATTATGTCTTCCTCGAAATCTGCGGATCTTAAGTAAAGGTGTGTTCACATTTTCTTCTATTCCAGTCATATCGTATATTTTGCAGACCCTTCCCACTTCATACACACCTTGCTCATAAAATTATTGTTCGACGCATGAACAGTTGCAACGACACACGCTCGATTCATCCGCTAAAATGTGTTCTGCCATCAGGCAATTTTTCGGTAAAATTTCGCTGAATTCTCGGATCCGGGCCACTGTGTGTCTCGGCTCTGTCGTGGCCGAGCGTTGCGTAAGCTCTCGTGGCTGTGAACGGCAGAATAGGGACGAAAGACGAAAGTTATCCGCACGCCTACATAGCCCGGGGCTGTCATGAGCTGAGTAGGATAGCTGCTCGCAGGAACCGTAGTTGGATCGGTGTTGCCCCAACCAGCTGGCTCTATCTAGACTCTAGAGTCCGTAGACTCTATCCTCTATCCTCTGTCCCGGTCTCGAGGGCTTGGCGCATTGCCGCCACTGAACTACCGGCATGCTCAAGAATCTCTCTCTCTCTCTCTCTCTCTCTCTCTCTCTCTCTCTCTCTCTCCACGTGTATGCTTCCGCGAGAAATTCGTGATTTGTATTTAATATGACGCGATACAGTCTCTGGCAGGCTGCAGTTGCACCGGATCATGGTTGGATAGCTGTACGGATTAATTCCGCGAACCCTGTAGAGATTGTACAGGGAGCGCGTAGAGATTGCTGGCATTGTGCACGATTAAACGGGATCCGTGTATGTTATAGATCAATTAAATGGAGATTAATGGTTTACACGACTCTCCTGGCTCCGATAGAGCTCCGACGTTGATGCTCGATCGGGCTCGATCGCGCCCGATGGAGATTTTAGCGCCGCTTGATGACCCCTCAGCATCCTTCCGTGAATTGCTACCTCAAGATTCTAGTACAGTGATGGCGAATCTTTTTGAAGAGTGGGACAATTATTTTTATTTCTTTTTCAAATACTAGTCCGTGGGTCATAAGCCAGTGATTTCAATTAGAAGGAGGCGGGGGGAAGGGTGCCAATTATTTAACAGCGGGTGTTGAGACCGTTTACCTCTCAACGTACGAAAATTCAAATGTACTAAATAGATCTAGAACGTTCGATCGAGGAACCGATGAAATATTGCATTGTCATCCAGTTCTGAGCTATGTTTAAA